>NC_031997.1:10919085-10990553 GCF_001879085.1 Nicotiana attenuata | reverse complement strand
AGAGAGAAGAAGAAGAAGAAGAAGAAGAAGAAGAAGAAGAAGAAGAAGAAGTAGTATACATTATATTTACGAAATTGTAGAAAAATTGTATTCTGTTGTTTATATATTTTTCTTTTATTTATTTAACTATGTATGAAAGTTGAACAACATTGTATTAAAATTATATTTAAGTTGTATGATATTGTAGCTGTATATAACTGAGTAGAAATAATATATGAAAATTGTAGATAAGTTGTATAATATATAATTAGTTGTATGAAATTTGTTTTTACTTTGTATAAATTAGATACAAAATATACAAAAGACATACTGTATAAATTTTATATAAATTCTGTAATTAAGTTGTATATTATTGTAGTTGTATTTAACCGGATAGAAATAATGTGTGAAAGCTGTAGATAAATTGTATAATATATAATTAGTTATATGTAATTTATTTTTACTATGTATAAATCAGATACAAAAGACATATTGTATAAAATTTGTATAAAATTTATATTTATGGTACTTAACTATTACGCGATGATTGAATTTTTAGTCCCTCTGAATTAAGTTTGGGCAGTTTATGCCTCCCTCTGAATTAAGGAATGCTTTAGTCGATATCCGTTGGTCCACTGATTATCTTCTTAAGACGGTCTCTCAACCCAATCGCATTTTTGTCCAGGTTTGCTAATTAGTGAACTTTTTTGCTTTTGATGGGACTAAACGGACACCATTCATTTCTATCAAAATTCCGACTTTTTTTTTTTTTGGTGCTCAATTATCTGTATGTAAAATTATTTATTCACCAGTTTATGCATCCAGCTTGGATGAAGGATGGGTATATGGGAACATGTATTTCGAGAACAATTTTGATAGATTGGTGAAAGTGAAATCAACAGTTGATCCAACGAATTTCTTTAGAAATGAACTGAGTATTCCTATCACCAAATCATATGCTTCTGATTTTGGAGAGAAGAGGGGGGAGGGGGGGGGGGGGTGGACGGGGGAGAGGAAAGAAAAAAGGAAAATGGTGTAACTAAATCCCTTGATTGAAGGCACAAATAATGTATTGAGAGCCTTTTAAGGTGGATTGTATATATTTTATAAACAAAACTTGTTTATGTCGAGTAATTAACTAAACATGGACATTTAGGGTAATAAAATTTCCAATAGTGTATAGGAATGAAAAAATCCCAAAAGAAAATGAACGTTACGGGCTTTTACCATTGAGTTAACTCTTTATAGTAGGCATACATTTTGAAATTACTTTGATATACTACCATTACTCAAATGATAATTTAATTATCTGAAATTACCTAAACACAGTCATGTTTCTTTTGTTTGTAATAGAAAATTACTTGGTTATGTCTATAATACTCAAAATGTCACTTAACTAAATTTCTTAAACTTTCGATAGCCAATTATCCCTTCTTTTCTGTGTTGAAAAACTTTTGACAACCAAATTGCTATATTACAAATGTATTGGCGGAAAATAAACTCACTACGTGCACCAAGAATATGTTGACAGGTAGCATGAGAGTCGAAGCAATAAAAAAGTATGAAGAACAAAAAAGATATAAGTAATCGCGACGGGATTGTCTACCAGAAATTGTGCCTATTAGCTAAAAAAGAGGAAGTGGATAATTAAGGATGCTAGAAGCCACGAAGATGGAATGATCATTAATAGTCACGAATATGAAAAGAAATCAGCATAATCCCAGATTATGCGCGATTAGTCGCTATTACCTTAACCATAACAAATTGCCCATGTGACGGGTAATCAATGTAATAAATATTAGTAACGGGCAGGAATTAAATAGGGCGAGCAGTTACAAATTTTACCCTTATATATATATATTCCCTTACCATATCTTGTATCCTCATCGAGAAAATCACAGAGTAATACCATCATTGTCAAGATTCTTGTTATTCTCTACCATTGGAAGATCTTGTTCTTTCCTATTGGAAGAAAGTTACAATTACCTATAAGATCTATTTTCTTATTCTCTCAGTCTTGATTTTCATTATTTTTTAGTCTTTTATATTAGAAAAAGTAAAGTAAACTTGGTTATTAGAAACCCGAATTATTCTTTTTTTTGCTTTGACCATAAAAATTATTTTTTGGTTAAACAAGTTGGTTAGGTTGCCGAGAATCTAATAATCTTTTCACTTTCCATTTACATACTTTGTCTTTACCAACAAATTATGTCTGGAATTGATCAAATTATCCAACAGGAGGATGGAGAAGGAGGGACTGTCACGACCCAAAACCACCAACCGGTCGCGATGGTACCTAACTCACTTGCTAGGCAAACCGATCATTACAAAACTAAACATAATCATAGAATTAACGAAAATAATACATAAATCCAAAGCCTACTGAAATAAATAACTACGTCAATATATAAAATCCCTCTTAGAACTGGTAAATACATAGTCATGAGTTCAGACAATAGTACAGAAATAAAAAGGGATGCCAAAGACTGCGGTCAAAATGCAGCTCTACTTCGTCTCTCGAAGATAATCACAGCAGCAAATCACAGCGACTCACGGCTCGGTCCAACACCTGGATCTACACAATTAAGTGCAGAGTGTAGTATGAGTACAACCGACCCCATGTACTCAACAAGTATCATAACTAACCTTAGCGGGATAATAAAGGCAAGAATTATCAATGATACTCGCTAATAACCTGTTCAGTTCATAAATCTCACAAGTACACAATAATAATATTATCATGTCATAAATTACAGATAAGGCCACCTCGATGCACAAAGATAACGTGACATGCTTTGTTTCAGTTAACAATCCAGCATATAGAGAAGATATGCGAACCAGGCATGTATACATTTCTGATCTAGCATATAGAGAAGATACACGAATAAAACATGTATACATCCAAGAAAATTTCAAGTAGAGAAGAGATGCAATAACCAAACCAAATACTGATCAGTTTTCTTTATTCCGCGTGTACATCATCAAGAGAGAAACATGAGAGAGTGACCCTAGGGGGATGGATCCTTATCCACACATTGCACAGACAACTCATGTGCTATATATAATAATCGCACGGACATTTCACGTGCCATCATAAATCAGATCCGCGCGGTCCACTCACGTGCTATCAACCCAGTCCATATCAAATTATATACTCATGAACAGATATAAGTTACATATTAAGGTGTAGGCATGTGCGGTTAGGCGATTACGCCACAAGAATAGCAATTAACATGTTTGAACATGAGAACAACCAACAACAATCTTTAACATGATTCAATTAGCTCACAAAAGGACATACGAACATAATAAAAATGATAGTATGAGCTTAGCAATCAAATTCAAGACATAGTATAGCCTAATCACTACCCGAGTATGAATAGTATCCCGGTGCACGCGCATGGGCTCAACCCCCTCATATGTGCGCCACCCATAGCGTGTAGCCAACAATAATAACTAAGGGAACCAGTGTCTCAACCAAGTTTAGGTAAGATACTTACCTCAAGCAAGCAAAATCAATACTCTAGAAATCCCTTCTCGCGTGAATCAACCTCTGGACGACTCGAATCTAGCCAAAATAACTTAATAATATCAATAAATGCCATAAGAAAAAAGCCCAAACAATAAAGCTATGATCTTGATTCAGTTATACAAAGTCAATCCAAAAAGTCAACCCCAGGGCCCGCACGCCGGAACCCAATAAAACTAACAAATCCCGAACATCCATTTCAATACGAGTCCAAATATATATATATTTTTTTTTCCAACTCCAACCTCAAATTGACCCCCAAATCATCAATTTTCTCCAAAAACCGTGGCAAAAATTCGCAAATTCCTCTTTTAAAATCACATAAACTAGGTGTTATCCATGAGAAATTAATATCTAACATCAAGATCAAGTAAAGCTTACTTACCCCTTCAATGGTAGTGAAAAACCCTCCAAAAATTGCCCCCAGTCGAGCTCCACAACTCCAAATAATGAGAAATAACCGAAACTCTTCGAAATAAATATCTGCCCATCGATTATGTATTAACGAACAAAAATCCTCTTCTGCAATACCGCATCCGTGGAAAAACCATCGCTGATGTTCTACACGTCAATACCACACAAGAGGGGGGGGGGGGGTGATTTGTGTGGTACCTAATTTTCACACTAGCAGAACCTGGTTCTTCTAGATGTACTTACTATTACTGTTTGCGGAATTAAGAGTGCATAAAATAAAGAACACAAAGATTTTTACGTGGAAAACACCTGGCTCAAAAGGTGAAAAAACCACGACCTACTACTCAGTAGGATTTTCCCAAACTTCCACTAAAGTCACTGAGCCAAAACAGCATTTACAAAACTCTTGTAAACCTAAGGATTAAACTCTAATCCCAGTGTGGCACATAGCCTCAACTGCTGCGACACTTTCAAGTTAACTCTAACTTGAATACTCAAAGTACCAAATACAATTGCTTCTATGAAAGCTGGAAAGGTACAACTTTAAAACACCTACTACAATTGAACTAGAATAAAAATAAACACAATAGAATTGGTTCTTCAATCTGGTTCATGTAGCTTCAGGAATGCACACTTGAATCTCACATAAATTGCTTGCAAAATTGCCTAGCTCTTCTGCTCTCAATTTAGTTTAACTTCTGCGTATGTGCAACACCTGTAAAAGAGAACAATCATAGTTATTTAAAGAGTTAGTAATCAGAGTTTGATTGAGACTCAATTGCTGATCCTTCATCGAATTCGAGTCCTAGAACAATACAAACTCCAACCCTTATTCTTTGATCCGGATTTAGTTCTCTTCACATACAGAGACTTCATCTCCTTATCCTTTATGTGATATTGTTGCTGATCCTTGAGACTTATCTTCTTCACGTGCATCTCACACGTATGGGTAGATAACCACTATGTATCACATGATGGACCTGGCCCATGACCGAGTTTATTTTGTCAATCTTCAAAACTTCATCTGAACTTGGGCCAACAATCGCAGATGCAGAAGCCACTTATTTCCCGACCTTCCGCTTCTGCGGACTCACATCGCAGAAGCGCATCCGCGAAAAGTCTCTGCATCTACGAACTGTGCAACACCGAGCGTTTCTACGACCAAAATTTTGCAGATGCGAAAACAATAGAACTCAACAACTACAATAATGCCAACTCAATCAAACTTGATTTGAAATCCATTCAAAATACACCCGTGGTCCCGGGAACCCCATCCAATTGCACAAAAAAGTCTTAAAACACAATAGGAACCTACCGGAGGCCTCAAATCTCACAAAATCACTTCAAAACCACGAACCGCATCTCAATTCAAACTTAATGAACTAATCCAAATTTCCAAATTCAAAACTTACACCAAACATTCCTAAACAACTTGGAATGACCTCAAAGTTTGCATACAAGTCCCAAATGACACAACAGAACTATTCCAACTCTCGGAACCACAATTCGAACCCGATATCATCAAAGTCAACTCCCGATCAAACCTATGAACCTTCCAAATCTAAAATCGGGCATACGCCTAAGCCCAAAATCACCATACAAACCTATTGGAACCATCAAAATACCATTCCAGGGTCATCTATACAAAAGTCAAACTCCGGTGAACCTTCACAACTTAAGCTTCCAACCTTGGAGCTAAGTGTCCTAATTCAATCCAAAACTTCCCCGACACCAAACTAACCACCTCTCCGAGTTAAATAACAACAAATATACATATGTAAAGTATCAAATAGGGTTACATAAAACGACCGTCCGAGTCGTTACATTCTTCCAATCTTAAAAAAACATTCGTCCTTGAATGAGGAAAGTGAGGATATTTTCTCCGCATATCATGCTCGGTCTCCCAAGTCGCCTCCTCGATCAGTTGACCCATCCTCTGGACCTTCACCGATGCAATATTCTTCGACCTTAGCTTGCATAAATGTTTATCCAAAATTGCCACTAACTCCTCATCATAATTCAAATCTCCAACTGCACCGATCTGAAATCTAACACATGTGATGGGTCCTCATAAAAGTTCTGGAGCTTGAAAATATGAAATATTGGATGAACTCCCGATAAGCTGGGTGACAAAGCAAGTTTGTAAGCTATCTCACCAATCCTCCCCAATACCTCAAATGGACCAATATACCGAGGGCTCAACTTGTCCTTCTTCCGAACCTCATCACACCCTTCATGGATGAAACTCTGAGTAGAACCTTCTCACCTACCATGTATGCCATATCACGAGCCTTCCTATTAGTATAACTCTTTTGCCTAGACTGCGCTGTATGAAAGCCTCTGCTGAATCAATTTTACCTTCTCCAAAGCATCTCGAACAAGATCTGCGCCCAACAACCTAGCCTCCCGAGGCTCAAACCAACCAACTAAAGAACGACATCGTCTCCCATATAATTCCTTATATGAAGCCATCTGGATACTCGACTGATAGTTGTTGTTGTAGGCGAACTCTACTAGCGGTAGAAACTGATCCCACGGAACCTCTATATCAAGGATACATGCTCGTAACATGTCCTCCAATATTTGAATAGTATGCTCGGACTGCCCGTCCGTCTGGGGATGAAATGCCCTACTCAGCTCAACCTGTGTGCCCAACTCACGATGCACTGCTCTCCAAAAATGAGATATAAACTGAGTGCCTCAATTCGAGATGATTGACACGAGCACCATGAAGGCGAATGTTCTCTATAAGATAAATCCGAGCCAAGTGCTGTGAAGAGTAGGTAGTCATGACTGGAATGAAGTGTGCGGACTTGGTCAGGTTGTCCCCCACACTACATCAAATATCCTCAAGATTCGTGGCAGCCTAACTACAAAATCCATATGATACGCTCCCACTTCCACCCCAGTATGTCAAGCCTCTAACGAAAGCCACCGAGTCTTTGATGCTCATATTTAACCTGCTGACAGTTCTAACACCAAGAAACATATTCAACAATATCCTTGTTCATTCCCCGCCACCAATGATGCTTCCTCAAATCACGGTACATCTTTGCGGCACTCGGATGAATGGAATATCGCAAACTATGGGCCCTCTCAAAAATCAAATCTTGCAACCCATCGATATTAGGCACACAAATCCAGCCCTAAGTCTCAATACCCCATGATAACCAATAGTAACCTCCTCAGAATCACCGTGCTACGCCATGTCCCTCAGGACAAGCAAGTGGGGATCAGCATATTGACGCGCCTTGATGTGCTCAAACAAGGACGATCATGATACAACACAAGCAAGAACCCTGGCAAAGCCTGAACATCCAAAGCTAACGGTCTCTTCCTAGCTGGGTTAAAAGAAACACTACCCATGCTCTCCGCCTTCCTACCCAAATCATCGACCACCGTATTGGTCTTCCACAGATGATAAACAATGGTGATATCTTTATTAGCTCTAACCACCTCCGTTGCCTCAAGCTCAAATCCTTCTGCCTGAATAGATATTGGAGGCTCCTGTGATCCATGAACACCTCGGAAGATACACCATGAAGATAGTGCCTCCAAATCTTGAGTGCGTGAACAATGGCTTCTAACTCCAAATCGTGTACTAGATATTTCTTCTTATGGGGCTTTCAATTGACGCGAAACATATGCAATCACTCTACCATTCTGCATCAGCACACATCCATTTCAACCCGTGAAGCATCACAATAGACTGTATAAAAACCCAATTCCGAAGGCAAAACCAAGATTGGAGCTGTAGTCAAGGCAGTCTTAAGCTTCTGAATGCTCTTCTCACACTCAACAGACCACCTAAATGGGGCACCCTTCTGCATCAATCTAGTCAATGGGGCTGCTATGGATGAAAACCCCTCCACAAAATGGTGGTATTACCCAGCCAATGCTAGGAACAACAGATCTCTATAGCAGTAGAATGTATGGTCAACTCTTAGCTGCCTCAATCTTCTTCGGATGCACCTTAATCCCCTCACTAGAAACAACGTAACCCAAGAATGCCACCGTGTTTAACCAGAACTCACTCTTGGAGAATTTAGCAGGAAGAATTTTCTCCCTCAAAGTCTGGAGCACAATCCTCAAGTGCTGCTCATGCTCGTCGCGGCTGCGAGAATACACAATACATCATCAATGAAGACAATAATAGAAGAATTCCAGATAAGGCTAAAATACGATATTCATCAAGTGCATGAAAGCTTTAGTTAACCCAAATGACATCACCAAAACCTCATAATGGCTATAACGGGTCCTAAAAGACGTCTTAGGAATATCTGAATTTTGATCTTCAACTGATGGTACCCCGATCTCAAGTCAATCTTAGAGATTAGTAGCACCCTGAAGCTTATCTGCGGTAGTGGATACTTGTTCTTGATAGTAACTTGTTCTACTGCCTATGGTCAATGCACATCCTCATAGAACCATCTTTATTCTTCACAAATAGTACCGGTGCACCCCAAGGTGACATATTAGGCCCGATGAAACCCTTAACAAGCAATTCCTGTAACTATTGCTTTAATTCAACTCCGTTGGTGCCATGTGATATGGTGGAATAGAGATGGGGATGAGTGCCTGATGACGTCAAAATCCACTCCTTAAAGAGTAAGCGAACACGGTCGCATGCAATATATTTACCCAACTATGAGTCAGAGTCGAATCCCGCAGAGAACTATGTGTAGGCGATTAGGCAAGTAAGAGAATTATCGCTTCTTATGCTAATCCAAACACTAATAAGGATTTTTGAGAAACTATTATAACTAATACAAATGTAAACTAACCTAGAAAGCGAGTAAAATGATCAATGTCTACAAGCATGGATACAAAGGGAATTATACTTAAGTAACGATCCAATGTATTTCACGATTTTACAAATATGAGCGAGTTTATGTTAATTAGTCACGGATAATAATTTTATATTAGCTTCTTCCGAAGACTAACAAAACTTCCTAATTGAATTATTCTTAAAATAATTAAGAGATTAAAGAGATTAAGTATACCCGAATAGGCTACAAGTAGTTCAATCCTATCCCTAGGTAGAATCTTTAAAATGAGGGTTAACGCCTCAAGTTCTTGTTAATTAATCTTTTTCAACCCCAAATTACCTTTTTCAAGGTTAATTCAAAACAAATAGGCAAGTCCTAAGGTTAGCTATCTCTTTGAAAACATAAAAGAACAAGAATAATTAAAGAAATAATTAACTCACTTCACTATTAGTAAAAATCATTCAATACATAAGAAAAAAAAAGATATTTCATCCAACTTTAACTATGGATATCCCCATAAACAAGATTCAAGTATTGAAATAAATATAACATACTTAGATATTCAACACAAATCAAGGAAACGAAGAAATGAGTAAAAATGGGTAAGAACATCTCATCCAAATTCTTCAAATCTTCAAGTCTCAAGTGTGTGTGCAAGAACCCTAGCTCCAAGCTTGTGCTTCTTAGTCAAGAGGCTGCCAAGAATGCCATGAACTACCAATGATGTCTCCCAAATGAGATGGGTCGAGTATTAAATGGTTTGGAACCAAAAAAATATGAATTTCTAGAAATGCCCAGTTGTTCTGCCAAGTTCTTCATCGTGTTCACGATCACGACTTCGCGTTCGCAAAGGTTCGACTCATGATGCTTCACGTTCGCGATATGACCTTCACATTTGCAAAGGTTTGACTCCTGAAGCTTCGTGTTCGCGATACGACCATTGCGTTCGCAAATGTTTCACTCCTTAAGCTTCGCGTTCGCAATCCTCCTTTGTGTTCGCGAAGGGTAATTCACTGGGCTGAGATCATGTCTTCATTTTAGCTACTTTTTGACTTATTTTTACTAAGTTTCTTCCCGATTACTTTTAAATCACATTAAACCAGTGAAATGGAAGTGAACGACATTAATACACTATGTTATCAATCAAAAATAGTAAAAATCTAAGATTAAAGATAGATAAGTGGGTAAAATACCAACTTATCAAACCCCCAAACTTAAACTATTGCTTGTTGTCAAGCAAATCAAAACATACAATCTCTTTTCAAGAATCAATTCAATAGTACATCAACATCATACCAAGTCAAAAAGTCTACTTTAAGCACAAATACATGACTTAATTGGTACCAACAATTAATACAAGACATATGAATCACCAACAACCTCTTAAAAATATCATTTCATTTTAAGTACTCAAACACCAAGTTAATCAAAGTAGCAATCAAGTCATGACACTAAAGTTTCAAACTTTAACTCTTTGTCACAAAATAATTTCTTTTGTTCATTCATTTCAATTGGAAAATAGAACAAATTAACAACTCAAATCTCTATGTGCCCTCACAATCAAGAGAGAATTCCGCACTCATAAAATGGAATTCAAAACACAAATGAGATATCAAATGGAAAGAATTAACTCTCTTTATCTCATAAAGATGTTCAAATGCACACACGTAGCACCATAAACTTGCCCTTCATGTATTTCTTCACTAATGCAGATACACTTGGATCAAAATCAGTTAGGACTAAAAGAGTTGTGGTGTAGGCTTTTTGTTATGGTAGGGCATAATTTTGATTAGAGTGACTCAAAAACCTCCTAAGCACTACAATTTTCAACAAACAAAGTACATTTCCTTTCAAACTTTTCCATCCCTTTCTTAATTTTTCATTGCAACACCTAGTCTTCCCTTTTTTCGCAATTCCTTATTTTTCCTTCCACTTTCTTCTTTCTTTTATTTTTTTTCAAAAACCTAGGAAGGTTCCACTATTTTTATTTTTATTTTTGTCTCTTTAACATATCACCTTATAAGCAACTTTCACATCACAACTTTTCCAATCGGCCCCCAAACTTAGGCTTTTAGGCTATATTTACACTTTCAAAGCAATTGGGAAGGTGGAATACCAAAACATATATTAATAAATAACAAAAGGTTAAAGCTTGTAACATGGTTGTCGAAGTAAAGGTTAAAGGCTCAAAAGGGGTTGACTAGAGAAAATATGCAAGGGTAGGAAATTTAAGGCAAAAGAACGGTCCAAGGAAGGCCTAACATCATTTTTCAAGCCAAGTTAGTTTAGAATTTTATCTTGAAGCACATTTCGAGCAAGTTCTAGACTACAAATCATGCAAAAGAACTCACAACAAACATCACCACACATGGCACATACGAATTCAAGTGAAATATATATCCAAAATCTAATTGAAATAAATGAAGTCAAAAAGTCACTCATAGCCTAAAGAGACTACTTAGTGAACTTAAGAGCCAAATATTGAATTTAAAAGTCACAACAAGAATCATTGCTTCGATCTTTTTTTCTTTTTAAAAAATCAAGAATTCATATGCCAAGGTTTAAATCATGATGGTACCAAGCAAGCTACAAATTGTCCATGGGTAAAAAATTCACAACTCAAACCACTTATGCTCCTAAGTTAATTAAAACTACATTCAAACTACAAGACTAATTCTCTATATAAAGTCGCCTAGCTATCCATCATCGGGAAAAGTCGACAAAAAAATCTACCTAAAAACACCCGGTTCAAAAGAAATTTAGCATCCTCGGGAAAAGAACCGTGGCTCAAAGAAAAGCCAAGGATATCGCTAAAATAAAATTTACTAACAAACTAAAGATAATAAAACTAAAGAAGCTAGTAAAGAAACTAAAATACAAAAAGTGACTAATCCAAAATTATATCAACAACCATCAAACAAGCCCGACAAAGGCACATGATCATCCATAATAATAACACAAGCCCAGCACGAGCACACAATATTCATACAAACTCACAAGCCCGACAAGGCCGTAAGTCAAGCATAAATATATACATAAAGTGTGCCCCCAAAACCAAAATCATTGTAGTGTCCTCACTGCATAATATCAAAACAAATGCATAGTACTTAGAGGGGTTCCCCTGAAATCGGTCTCAGTCGGAGCCGGAGGTGGAAGGAAATTTGAGCTCCTCCTCCTTTTCATCATCATCAGAGTCATTCAAACTACAAAACGACCTCAACTTATCCATCATCTTGTTCAGGAGTTTGCTCTTTTTCTTTTCATGCTCCCTGAACTTTCTCTGCCGCTTTTCAATTTTTCTTTTGCCGGTGGCTCATATTTTCCAGCCTCTTGTTCATGACCTCCATCTTTCCCGTTACTGGTTTTTGCTCCGTGATCACGTCCTCAAAGATGGTGGGGTAGCAGTGCCAGTAGATGTGCAAGCCAAAGACGGGCCAGTAGGAAGGCCATCTATAAGCTGCCTAATGTGCGCATCTACTCCATGTATCTGATTGGAGAGGTGACACATGGTATGAAGGCCGGACTGGAGTGGTTCCATGGGGTCATACGAACTTGGTGCAGGTACAGAGGATCTGGCAGGATCAGTGGTGGTCTCAAAGAAATGCCCAAATGAAGAGGATGAAACATCAATACTCCTTTTTTTCTTCTTGTCACTGGACCACCTTTTCAGCAACGGGTGGATCATCGGCTTTCCCGGAGCTCTTTTATCATCATTTGGGCGTTATAACAACCCAGAATCATATCATAGACGAGTAATCAATGATGGGATGAATAGGCTCTCGGACCTCTTATGGGTGGCTTCTTCGATTTCTCTAACGATGTGTTGTCCCATGTTCACGGGTAGTCTATCCATGATCTCAACAATTATTAGTACCCTCTCTAGTGTGACATCAATGTCATTTGTAGAAGGAAAGATCCTCATACAGATAATGGAGAGACAAGCCTTTGCCTCAGTAATGAAGTCATGAGAATCAACACCTTTGTGCAATGCCAACCAATTCGGGGTCACCCCGTCATGCAATTTGTCCACCAGCCATTGGTTTCCTTCTTCTTTTTCTTTGTCTCTGTAAACCTTGTTATCAACATTAGGAAGGTCGTAAATTCCATTAATTGTTTCAGGGTTGAAATTGACTTGCACACCCTGCACAGTAGTAACTAAGGCGCATTGGAAGTCAGTCCTTAAGACATTGCATAAGATTCTAGCATCACTGTGTAGTTGGCATCATTTGGTTGAGGGGCAAAACAAATCCACCCACTTTCTACCAATCATGTGTAGAATCTCGGCATCTTAGCTTCAACCTTCTCCATGTTTCTTTCCTTGACGATGGTTTTGGACAAGAGTTTGTCATATTTTCGTTCACATGCCACAGATAAGAACCTGCCATGATCAAAGGGTTCCTCTTGTTCAGCTTCGACGACATGTTCTTGCTCAATTTCACTGTGTACCGAACTCCATTTTATGACCAAAATACCTACAAAATAGTCCAACTATGTTAAAATCTCATATAGTCACTTAAAACAATGTATTAGGAAGCATTTAAGCCAAATAGATGGGAAAAAAGGGCCTGGGCTGAGCTGTTCAAAGCTACTATTTTGAGCCATTTTCGGGATTGCCTGTGCTTGCTCTTCACGTTCGTGTCCTGACCATCGCATTCACAAAGAGCAATTTTTTTATCTGCCCTTCTCGTTCGCGACCAGTCCTTCGCGTTCGCGAAGAGCATATATTAGTTCTCTCAATTTTTGCCCTTCGCGTTTGCGGATGGGCACCACGTTAGCGAAGGTCATCGCCCAAAAATTTCTTCTTTCAGGCATTTCAACAAACATAAGGTGGCATCGACTTTCTACAACATTAACATCTTGTTTGGATGGTTGTTCCCTATTGTATCGTATTGTATTGATATCCCAAAACAATGTTTGTTTTGATTGTTTCATTAAAATTGGTTGTATTGTATTGTTAAATCCATTGTTCCGAAACAATGAAAAATCCCCTTTTTTGAAACAACCAATTTGGTGTGGTGGAATTTTTTCCTATTTTTCTTTCCAATTATGCCCTAACTTGTTATTCCATAATTGTATTTTACCCTTTACTGTTTTTTCTATTTTAACTTCAAATATCCAACCTATAACCTACTTTTTTTCCAGAACTTCTGCCGCCAATGTTAAAGGTGTTTTGCTGCCTTCTGTTTTATTTTTTCTTCTAATTTGCTTTTAACTCAATTCTAATTAGTCGTGGTCCTTTGTTTTTCCTTCTTCTGTCTCGCTCCTCTGTTCTGCTTTCTTAAGGTATTTTGCCTTCTTCTGTTTTGTTTTTTAAAATTATTTTTATGCATAATTTTTGGTAAATTTAATATTTAAACAATTGAGGGTATTTTGGTAAACTTATCAGTTACAGTACAGTACAATACAGTCAAACCAAACAGCAAAATATTATTTAGCAGTAACAAACAATACAATCTATTCATAAAACGATACGATACAATACGATACAATACAATACAATACATTATAAAATGATGGGGAACAATGATCCAAACAGAGTGTAAAGGTCGGATCTATCCCCAAAATTTTCGCAAAACACAACCCACTCAACACTTAACCAACCTCACCCAGCAAGCAAGCATTTAAACCACACAAGATTTCACTTAAAAAACTCTCAATTTCAACCCTAAGACATGGCCGCTCTTCTACTATTTTAGCACAAAGAAGAACTAAAATTCGAGGAGGAGAGTAAACGAATCACATACCTTTGAGATTGCACTCTGAATATTGCATTTGGAGCATGGGAATTGGAGATCATTTTGGGGTTAAGTGAATAGGGAAAAACTTTCTTGAGCAAAGAGGGAGGGTGGAACTGATTTCTAGTGTTTTAAGTCTTAAACTTACATGACGGGCTGCGTTGGCGAGGGCATAGACGCCTTCGCGAAGAGTATAAATTTTCTTAAGAGTCACGAACGCGAAGAGTTAGAAACTGCTTTCTCTTCACGAACACGAAGCGATGCTTCTGCAATTTTGTGCAGCTACTGATTTTTGGTTCTCCGGGCACCCTAACATGCTCTATTCAACTCCAAAAAGTCTGAAACTTTGCATATTAGTCAATAACAATATAGTCAACTCCAAACGACTAAAAATATTTTAAAACGATAGGTATGTGCTTG
Organism: Nicotiana attenuata; assembly: GCF_001879085.1. NCBI lineage: Eukaryota > Viridiplantae > Streptophyta > Magnoliopsida > Solanales > Solanaceae > Nicotiana > Nicotiana attenuata. Next base: position 10,975,707 of record NC_031997.1, on the reverse strand, counting down.
ACCAATATGCGATGGCAAGAAAGGTCGCATAACCGTTATTCGGTCCATAGAATGTACCTTCATCTGCATTTTTGAGTGACTTTTGCTTAGGAACTTTGGATTATTTCTGCAACCAATATGTGTTCGCATTTTTGGCCGCAGAAGATCAACTGAAGCTCAACAAATTTTTTTTCACTTTCCTTGAACTCTAAGACACATAAATAAATATGTTCAACAAAAACAATAAACCTACAAAAACAAAAATCTAACAAAAATATTTGAAAACAATGGGTTGCCTCCCAACAAGGGCCGCATTTAACATTGTGGCACGACGCTACAAACTTTGTCACTTTTCTCGCAACTTGGAGGACATGAATTAGGCACCTAATTTGGACTCAAGTTTGTGACCATGAGCGGCGGGGGTTGTAAGTAGGTGAACAAGCTGAATTCCATTTGCTTCATTTTGCATTTCTTGGCTTTCATGTGAGAAATGTCATTTGCCTTCTTGCGCCTTCAAATTGTAAAATGTATGGCCTTTGAGTTTCCTCTCTGCAATCCCTTATTGATTCATGTAGTTCAATTCCCATATCACCACACAACTCCAATGTTGAGAAATGCTTGGAATATGACATCAAGCCTCCAAATTGTATTTTTTTTCGGATTTTGACATCCTCTTTTCCCCCCAAACTAGAGTCAAGTTCAACCATATGCTCAATTACGCCGGCTGACTCTAATTCTATTTTTTTCTTGTCATCACCAACAAGCATGGAGTCGGTTGGCGGATGGTCAAGTCTTGATTCAATTATTTTGGAGACTATTTTCCAAAATTTCTTCTAAGGCTTTTTGCTCCTTGTTTCCTTCTTCAAGTAGGCACCTCATCATGAGTTTGAACTCTCCATTTTGCCCATACCCATTTTCTTCCACTTCCAAATCTCTAAAAATGGCAAAACCACTTCATCATGAGTTTGAACTCCCCTGATCACTTCTAAATCACATAAAACCTGTAAAATGAAAGTGAACGACATTAAATACACTATTTTATCAATCAAACATAGCAAAAATCTAAGATTAAAGTAGAGATAAGAGGGTAAAATAGCAACTTATTAGTTCCGGCACCAAATCAATATCACTGTCAGGTGGCATGCCCGACAGGTCTGTAGGAAACACATCTGAGTACTCCCTCACTACTGGAACTGACTCTTCAAATATGAAATAAATCTACTAGGAGTATGACCAAGCGAACCTCTCCACTTCAACCTAGGCAACCCCGTCATTGAAAATGTCACGGTCTTAGTGTGACAATCAAGAATAGCATGGTACGTAGATAGCCAATCCATACCCAAAATCACTTCCAAATCAACCATACTAAGGAATTACAGATCGCCTCTAGTATCATAACCCCCAATGGTGATCACACAAGACCGATATACACAATCCATCACAATTGAATCACACACCAATGTAGATACATGAACATGAATATCAACAGAATCTCGAGGCATATACAAGTAACGAGAAAAATATGATGACACATCAGAATAAGTGGAATCAAGGTCAAATAACACTGAAGCATCCTTGTGGCACACTGAAACAATACATGTGATCACGGCATCAGAAGCAATTGCCTCTATCCTAGTGTGAAATGTATAGCAATAGGCCTATCCATCTCCTGACTAACCTCCTCCTCTTGGGGCTGTGCGGGTGGTGTAGCTACTAGTGCTGAAACTATAGGCTCTATGCTCTGCTGTGGTGCACTACTTAGAAGCCTGGGTCAATCCCTCTTGAGATGACTCAAGTGTCCACACTTTGACAAGCCTGCTGACCCTGTTACGGACCCTGATAACCCGAATAACTGCCTGAGGAACCCTGAGCAGATAAAGAATGGTAAGAACTCTATGTCGATAGTGCACTGGATGATGACTGAACTGGGCGACCACTGTATGAGTTGTGGCTAAGTGATGAACCATGGAGAATCTGACGCTTGAGCGGGCCTAAAACGATGACCTCTGCTGTAATGTGACTGGCCTCTACACGCGGCACCACTAAAACCGCCCAAACCACGGGGCCTCTTGACCTCCCGCTCCTCTTTCTCAACCTGCGAACATGCTCTAGGCATCTAGCAATCTCGACAACTTGGTCAAATATAGCATCCGTCTTGGACTCTCAGGCCATACCATATCGAAGACCATAGTTGAGGCCATCAATGAACCTCTTGATCCTTTCCCTCTCAGTAGGGACCAAAAATACTGCAAGGCGCGCCAACTCTGTGAATCTTATCTCGTATTTGGTCATTGTCATGCCCTCCGAGCCTAGATGCTCAAACTTCCCACGCAACTCCTCTCTACAAGTCTATGGGACAAACTTCTCTAAGAAGAGAACTTAAAATTGATGCCATATTAGTGGTGCTACGCCAGCTGGTCTGCCTGACTCATAGGTCATCCACCACCTATATGCTGGCCTTGTCAGCTGGAAAATAGATTGACTCTATTAGAGTCCACAAGCCTCGTTGTACGAAGAATCCTGTGACACTGTACAAGAAAACCCTGAGCATACTCTGACTCTCCTCTATTGAACTGGGGAGGGCGCAGTCTCTAAAATTATTCCGACCTCTTCTGATACTCATCGGTCAAATATGGTCCAACCTCGGCCCGAGCAGCAACAACTAGATGAAGTGGAAAAACCCCTGGTATTTGATAGCCCTGAGCTAGCTGCTCCAGTGTACGGGCAGCGGGAGTCTAAGCTCCTTCCCAGACTGAGAGGTAGCTGGTGCAACTAGTATCATGCCCTCCTGGGCTAAGCTCGTGTACACACTCAAGATCTGGGCCAAAGTCTCCTACTGACTAGGCATAACAATAGGTACTGCCGGTGTTTGAGCTGGTCCTACTGGCTTAACAATGTCCTGAACCTGCTCCTCTACTGGAGCAACTGGTGGCTCCACAGGTGTTGCTCTTACTATAGTGCAGGCCCCAGCTCGGCTTCCACCTAGGCCCCAACCTCTTACTGCCCTGACTGGAGGCATTGATGCCCGTCCATCTAATCTAGCTGAACGTGTCCTTACTATGTGTGAGAGAATAGAAGAGTAAAGGTTCAAACTTCGAAAATAACAAATTTGCACGACAAGAATGCAAGAAAGTGAAGTTTTTCCTAACAATTCGGTAGCCTCTCGAAGATAAGTGATGGAAGGCTATAATTCATATTTTAGTCGCTTATTGTACTCTAATTCCCTGCACATTACTTGTGTTAAGCTTTAATTGGTGCTGTTTTGCACTTATTGTGTGTTTTATACCCTGTAGGAGTGATTCCGAGCTATGTGGATGTTGTGGATCTAATTCGATCTATTTGGAGCTTTGAAGTCAAAGTAAAAGCCCACGAGATTAAGCCTGGATCGTTTTCGGGGGTCGAGGACCAAGTCTGGATGTCAAAACGCAAGATTTGATTCGTACTCTGAAAAATTTGCACTAGTGCGACGCAGGGTGTGAGGCATAGTGCGACGCAATAGTGTATTTTTGCTGCTTGTTGAATTGTTGAGCTTCCTGAAGATCCCCACTAGCGCGTGGCATGGCGCGTCGTCCCATGCAGCACGCCTGCACAAATTTTATAGAGTAGATGTCCTATTTCAGCTAGGAAAGGGTGATATCTTTTAGGTCCGACCCTACTTGGTATAAATACATGGAAAAACGTTATTTGCTGGACTTTTGACATATTTTAGACTTAAGGAGGCTAAGGAGGAGTTGGAAGAACATGAGCACAAGGATTTCATTATTCCTTCCTCACTCAAGACCCGAGTTTTGATTGAATTTATGCTTTTGTATATTTTAGTTATATTTTTGATGAATTGCTCCATGTTTGTGGAGTAGTTTCCTTTAGGGTTTGATGGATTTGGTGTATTGATGATTGTTTGTGGATTATAACTCTAGTTTTATGTATTGAATCATTTTGGATGTTTTAGTTGCTGCATCTATATTCACTAGTTTATGTAATCAAGAGAGGCATAACTTGTGATATCTTTGCATTATATTGTTGGTTGAGTTCATAGATTCTTCTAAGTAATCGAAAGAGGCTAGTTGAATTGTTGATTAAACCTAGTTAGGAGAATGATCGAAAGAGGTTTTCCTAAAGACCAATCCACTACGCATTCTTGCATATCTTCACGTGCTTATATTGATTCATCTTGTGAGGTTAAGACTTAATCGATAGAGGAGTTTTTGCTAAACATTTGAACTAATAATTGAGTGAATCCGAGAGACTCACTTGAACACTAGAAGTGAATTATCTAGTGTTAGATCCCGTACAATTATCATGCACCTATCCTATCAAAACCCTATCATCTCCAATTGGTAACCTTCTTTGCTTAATCCTTGTCTCGATAGTCATTAGTCAATAGCTTTAGATTCTTAGTTAATTTTAGATATTAATCATATAAATCTCGACTGTTGATTCTCCTGGATATCAATCAAGCTAGAAACTACGAAAATACTGTTTAACTCCAATCCCTGTGGATACAATATTATACTATACTATATTTGACTAGCGAGCTAAATTTTACTTTGGGCTATAATTGTATATTTTAGTCTATTATTGCACTCTAATTCCCTGCACTTTACTTGTGTTGAACTTTAATTGGTAGTATTTTGCACTTATTGTGTGTTTTATGCCTTGTAGGAGTGAGTCCGAGCTATATAGATGTTGTGCAGCTAATTCGAGCTATTTGGAGCTTTAAAGTCTGAGTAAAAGCCCAAGGGATTAAGCCGGGATCGTGTTCGGGGGTCGACGACCAAGTCTGGACGTAAAAACGTAAAATTTGAGCCGTACTCTGAGAAATTTGCACTAGTGCGACGCAGGGTGCGAGGCATTATGCGACGCAACATTGTATTTTTGCTGCCTGTTGAATTTTTGAGCTTCCTGAAGATCTCCACTAGCGCGTGGCATGGCGCGTCGCCCCATGCGGCGCGCTTATACAAATTTTATAGACTGAATGTCCTATTTCGGCTAGGAAAGGGTGATTTCGTTTTGGCCCGACCCTACTTGGTATAAATACATGGAAACACGTTATTTACTGGACTTTTGACATAATACTGACCTAAGGAGGCTAAGGAGGAATTGGAAGAACACAAGCACAAGTATTTCATCATTCCTTCCTCACTCAAGATCCCAATTTGGATCAAATTTATGCTTTCCTATATTTTAATTATATTTGTGATGAATTTCTCCATGTCTATGGAGTAGTTTTCTTTAGGGTTTGATTGGTTTGGTGTATTGATGATTGTTTGTGGATTATAACTCTAGTTTTATGTATTGAATCGTTTTGGATGTTTGAATTGTTGCACCTATATTCACTCGTTCATGTAATTGAGAGTGACATAACTTGTGATATCTTTGCATTTTTGGTTGTTGAGTTTATAGATTCTTCTAATTAATTGAATGAGGCTAGTTGAATTGTTGATTAAATCTAGTTAGGAGAATAATCGAAAGAGGTTTTCCTAAAGACCAATCCACTACGCATTCTTGCATATCTTCACGTGCTTATATTGATTCATCTTGTGAGGTTAAGACTTATTTGAGAGAGGTGTTTTTGCTAAACGTTTGAACTAATAATTGAGTGAATCCGAGAGACTTACTTGAACATTAGAAGTGAATTATCTAGTATTACCCGAACAACTATCTTGTACCTATCCTATCAAAACCCTATCTCTCCCATTGATAACCTTCTTTGCTTAATCCTTTTCTCGATATTCATTAGTCAATAGCTTTAGCTTCTTAGTTAATTTTAGATATCAATCATATAAATCTTGACTGTTGATTCTCCTGGATAACAATCAAGCTAGAAACTACGAAAATACTGTTTAACTCCAATCCCTATGGATACGATATTATACTATACTATGTTTGACTAGCGAGCATAATTTTAAGTGTACGTTTCGAGCTCGTCAATAAGTGCAGACATCTCCGTACCGATTGGCAAAACTCTACTAAACTTGCTCATAACCCATAGAACCTATGAATCTTAAGGCTCTAATATCAACTTGGCATGATCAAAAACCACCAACCGGTTGTGATGGCGCCTAACTCACTTGCTAGGCAAGCCGATCATAACAAAACAGAATAAAATAAAAGAAATTAACAGAAATAATATATAAATCCAAAGCCAACAAATATCTATGTCAATTCATAAAATCCCCCAGAACTGGTAAATACAGAGTCATGAGCTCTAAAATAGAAGTACAATTCTGGAATACAAACTGAAAAGACTAGCTGAATGAAACCAATAGTATAGAAATAAAAAGAGAGGCTAAAGACTGCAGCCGAAATGCAACTCTACCTCTTCTCTCGAATATAATCACGTAGCAAATCACAGAGACTTACATCTCGGTTCAACACGTGGATCTGCACAATTAAGTTTAGAGTGTAGTAGGAGCACAACTGACCCCATTTGCTCAACAAGTATCATAACTAACCTCGGCGAGGTAACAGAGGCAAGACTTATCAATGATACTCGCTAATAACCTGTTGAGTTCATAAATCTTACAAGTGCACATCAATAATGTTATCAAGTCATAAATCACAGATAACAATCCATCATATAGAGAATATATGCAAAACAAGGCATGTACAAATTCCTGATCTAGAATATAGAGAAGATATGCGAATAAAATATGTATACATCCGAGGAAATTACAAGTAGAAAAGAGATGCAATAGACAAACAAAACACTGATCAATTTTCCTCATTCTGTGTGTACACCATCAAGAGAGAAACATGATAGGGTGACCCTACGGGTATGGATCCTTATCCACACATTGTCCGGACAGCTCACGTGCCACAAATAACAACCGCACGGACAACTCACATGCTATCAACCTAGTCCATATCACATTAAAAGCATATACAACAATACATGTACATGAACAACGAATATCAAATTATGTACTCAAGGACTGATATAAATGACATGCTAAGATGTAGGCATGTGCGAAGTGTACTACCATAGTTTAAATCTGGCGATTACGCCACAAGAATAGCAATTCACATGTTTGAACATGAGATCAACCAATAATAACCTTTAACAATTTTGAATTAGCTCACAAAAGGGCGTACACACATAATAAGCATGATAACCTGAGCTTAGCAATCAAATTCAAGGCATAGTATAGCCTAGTCACTACCCGAGCACGACTAGTACCCTGTTGCACGCACACGGGCTCAACCCCCTCACATGTGCGCCACCTATAGAGCGTAGTCAACAATAATAACTCAGGCAACTAGTGCCTCAACCAAGTTTAGGTAAGATACTTACCTCAAGCAAGCCAAATCAATACTCAACAATTCCCTTCCTGCGTGAATCAACCTCCGTCGGCTCGAATCTAGCCAAAATAACTTAATATATAATATCAATAAATTCCATAGGAAATAAGATCAAATAATAAAGCTATGATCTTGATTCAAATATAGAAAGTCAACCCAAGAAGTCAACCTCAGCCCGCATCCTGGATTCCCACAAAACTCACAAATCATAAATACCCATCCCAATACGAGTCTATATATACATATTTCTTCTAAATCCAACCTCAAATCGACCCCCAAATCACCAATTTTTGCTCTCCAAAAACCATGGAAAAACCCTCAAATTCCTCCATTAAAATCGCATAAACTAGGTTTAATAATCAATGGGAAATCAATATCTAACATCAAAATCATGTAGAGTTTACTTACCCCTTCAATGATAGTGAACAAACCTCCAAAAATTGCCCCTATCCGAGATACACAACTCCAAATAATGAAAAATAACCAAAATCCTTCAAAATAAATATCTGCCCAGCGACAATTTGCGGACAAACTTCAGCCTTCTCCCATACCGCATCAACGTAAAAACCATCGCAGATGCGAAAGTCACTTACTTCCCGACCTTCCGCTTCTGTGGACTCCACATCGTAGAAGTACATCTCTTTTTGCGGAAAATCGTTGCATCTGCGGACTTCCCCTGCCTCCAGTCCATTATTGCTTCTGTGCAATACCGTCCGCTTCTACGGCTTCGCATCTACGACCAAAATTCCACAGATGCGAAAACACGAGAACTCAGCAACTACAACAATGCCAACTCAATCCAACATGATCCGAAATCCATTCGAAGCTTACCCGAGGCGCCTAGACCCCCATCCAATCACATCAACAAGTCTTGAAACACAACACGAATCTACCGAGGCCTCAAATCACATAAAATCACATCAAAACCATGAATCACACCTCAATTCAAACTTAATGAACTAATCCAAATTTCTAAATTCAAAACTTATGCTGAACATGGCTAAACAAGTCGGACTGGCCTCAAATTTTGCATACAAGTACCAAATGACACAACAGACCTATTCCAACTCCTGGAACTACAATCCAAACCAGATATCATCAAAGTCAACTTTCGGTCAAACCTATGAACTTTTCAAACCTTCACAACATCCATGGAAACCATTTGCATCACCACTACCAATACAAAAAAAGTTTATGATTCCCGATATTCCTAAGTATGATGGGACTACTGACCCACGAGGTCATGTTAGTGTGTTTACCACAGAGGTCAAAGGGAACAATTTAACCAAGAAGGAAATTGAATCGGTGTTGGTGAAAAAATATTGTGAAACCCTTACGAAGGGAGCTCTACAAAAAAAAAACCCTAAACCCCGTGGAGTTAAACGCTCTCTTCTCTCTCTACGTTGGGCGATCTCATGAAGCTGTAGGGCAGCCATGGCTGCGCCTACCTCTCCCCAACCTTTGGCTGTGGGAGAGGCGAGTCAAAACATGCTGGAAACAATCCCAAACTCTAATCCAAAACAGTCATACGCTGGTCAGTTTCAACAAAAAAAATCTGCCGCAGTTTCGTCCGAAATCGATTTGATTCCTGTCAATATCATTCATGGAGAACCAACGGTGGAATTCACCATTGAAGAGGTTAATTCATTCACCATTGAAGAAGGCTTACATCAAGCTATTATTCTTAAGTTTTCATATGGAAAACCTGATTTGCAAGAGTTAAGGCAGCTTATTCCAGCCCAGTTTGACGTTAAAGGTAGATGTAATATCGGCCAACTTGAATTTCGTCATGTTTTACTTAGGCTTGATCTGTATGAGGACTATGTCCATGTGGTGTCAAAATCTACTGGTTTTATAAAGTCTAAGGGTCAAGAATATTTCTGTAGAACTTTTCCATGGACACTAGGTTTCAATCCAAGAGAAGAAACTTCAAAAGCAGTTGTGTGGATCTCGTTTCATGAGCTGCCGCCAAATTTTATTGCAAAAAAATCGCTTATGTCAATTGCTGCAGCGTGTGGGAAGCCTCTTGCTGTGTATAAAGCTACAAAAGATCGAACACGTCCAAGTGTTGCTAGAGTTAAGGTGTTACTCGACCTCCTAGACAAACACCCTAAGAGAATTAGGTTGCAAATTGTAGATAGAGCTACTGGAAAAATAGTTGAACATTATCAGGAGGTGACATATGACAATTTACCTAAGTATTGTACCTTTTGTAAATATCAAGGACATGAAGAAAGATCATGTCGTTTGATGAATGGTAAGGCAAAGGAAGCTGATGGAATTGAAAGAGGAGAAGGGACAGTGCATGATGGAACACCTGCTGGTGAGACGACCAATATTGAACAGCTAAAAGGAGATGCTAGGGAGTTGTTGAATGCTAAAAGAGCTGGGAAACTTGAGGCTACACGTTCAGAAGAGCAGATACAGTTGGGGATGAAACAACCTGATAGTGTTCAGCAGGTTAAAGAACGACTAGAATCAGTACTGCCTTAGGTTGTGAAGGGGTTGGTGCTGGTGGTTCTAAACCAACCTATGATGTCCCTGCTTATAATAATTTTTGCGAGGTTGCACAAGGTTGTTGGTGGTGAGAAGAGTTTACTTATTCCAGGTGATAGTGTAGTACCTGGAAAACAGTCAGCTATTGTGGTGTCAAAATTTGAAACTACTGTTCCATTGAATGTTACAGTTGATCGAGCTGCCGCAGTGGGTTCAGTTGCTAATGTTGTTGTGAAGGATGGTAAGGAGCTTGATCAAGTTGCATCAGTGGTTGATGGAACAGGGCAGACTACAGTGCAACAAGCAGATCCTGCTAAGTCTCTAGATGTGAAGACTGTTAAATCTACTGCTGCAGTTGAAAAACCAGCAAGTGCTACTGATGTACATGATGAGGGGGAAGGTGTAGATGCTTCAGGTGTTACAGTTGCATTGAATAAGAATGGTGATCGAGTTGCTGCAGTTGAAAAACCAACAGGTGCACAACTATCACCTAGTGAAAAGGATGTTTCCAGTCGCAAAAATCAGCTAACCATTGGAAAAAACATCAGCTGCTCTAATTCTTTTGATGCTTTGGCTGTTGGGAATGAGCATGGTACGCACAATGATGAGAAGAACTTAAAAGATAGTGATGCAAACATAGTTACACCCCAAGCCAATTCTTCAGGCAGTGTCAAAGAGCATAAAAATTCCATAAATGCAGCAGCTCGATGACATATCGGAAAGGACTTAATTCCTTCTGATGATCTCAAGAAAGGGGAATTACAAACGCCTGTTACAACTGCTCCAACACTGGATATTTCCAATCTAGATTTTGGGACGAGTGTACAGCAAGTTGATCGCGATGCAGCTTCAGAATCCAGGCGACTAGAGAATACATACATTGCAAAACAACAGCTAGTATCTGAACATACATGTGGGCAGCTTGTTGTCTCTAAGGAAATTGTTCTAGTTGGTGAGCAAAAGGCAGTGGCAACCACACCAACACTGCATATTTCAGATCCGGAGCTAGCTAAAATGGTAAAAGATGCCCAGGGAGCTATGATGATAAACAAACTCCAAAAAATAGGCAACAACAAGCTTCAGGCAGTAGCAAACATCAGCAACTTTCCAAGAACACACGAAACGATAATGAAATTATCAAGGCAAATGTGAGGGAGATGATAATCACATCAAAGCTCTGGTTAGACCGATGTGAGAATGAGGGTGACGTAGATTAGGATGCTGAATTTGCAAGAGATTCCATTGAGGAAGATGATCAAGAAAGTGAAGAAGAGGAGATGTTTTCAGTTGGCTCACCTGGGCCAAAACTTGAGAGCTCTGCAAAATCGAATTCAGGTAGGAATTTAAATGCAACAACCCCAGATTTTATTCCTCAAAACAGGCAGCAACAGATTGGAACGGGCACAATAGGTACTAGCTCGGTGGCAAAGGCAGCAGATCAGAAATTTGGGCAGCAACACCAGCGTGCATGCACTCAATGTGATGCACTACTGCATCCAAATGCAGGACAGCAGCAAAATTTTCCTATAAGCTTCATGGCTGAACAACAGCAGCAGATTACAGGCAGTTTAGTACAACAGCAACATCACAATGCAAGCACTTCAGGCGTGATTTCAAATATGGCTTTGATTTCAGACCATGACAGGGCACTATTGGATGCTTTGGACAGTCCAAAACCTCATAGATGTGCATACTCAACTAGCTCAAAAACGACTTCGCAAAAGATGAAAGTTTCAGTGGCAAAAAGACATGAACCATGTAGTGCAAAGAGAATGAAGAGGCATGAACCATTATAGATGGCTATACAAGAAGAAGCTAATCAAAAACTAGAGGCCAACTTATGTGTTGCTATTTATGATGAAGCTGAAGATGATGAATTGATTGACTCTTGTCCGGAAGAGGCGGCTACAAGTGGAGATTTCGCTCCTAAGCATAGTGAAAAAAAGGAGGTGAATTAAGGAATAACACTCAGGCAACTCCCAATGAGAGCTGCAAAGCAAAAAGGGGTTGCCCCCTCCAAATCTACGAGGTCCAATAGATCGGAGAAGAAATGAAGAATTTTGAAGACATTTTGAAGCTAGTTAAAGAGGATTTTAAGGAACTTCAAATTGAAGAACTCACAGGTTTGATAAATGAGGGGCAAGACACTATATACTACATTTTTTTAGTGTATTATTTTCAAAGCATCATCACATGTAATTGCGTCATAGAGTGTGTTATAAACTCTATGACGATCATAGAGTACTTAGTACTTGCAAGTTCCTATTTTTTACATGCCTGCTAGAAGATGAGGTTTTCCATGCCTCTATAGGAATTGTAAGGTAAGGTCCATGCCCCCCTTACATGTACTCTTCCTATGTGGTTCCTTTTTGCTTTTTATTATTAATAAAACTAACCCTAGGCACCTGCCTAGTGGATTTGCTTAAAAAAAGAAGGGAGAATACCATGGTATTCTCTTTTACCTGAAGATTCAATTGACTCTTTTGCTGAGCTTGCAGCTTTATCTATAAAAGTACATTCGGGAGCTCAAAAAGTAGAAATAATGGAAGATATCTTCAAGGTAAAACAAGGAAGTACAGAGTTGCTCAGAGAATTCGTGGATTGCTTCAGGAAAGAAAGGATGATGTTACCTCGCCTAGGTGATAATTGGGCAGCAATGGCATTTGCCAGCAACGTGAATGAGAGAAGCTCAGAAGATACAAGAAGATTAAATGAGAGTTTGCGGGAGTTTCCAGCAACTACTTTGAAAGATGTTTATAAAATTTATAGCACAAATCTTCGAAATACGATATCCCAACCAAAGATGGAGGATAAGTTCAGGTCTAGACGAACAAAACTAGAGTGGAGGCTTAGAAAAAATAGGTACGAACCTTATATGGGACCTGCAGGGGAAAATCTTAGGCCACAACTAGAACTGCACAGTTTGATTAGAGATCACGACAGAAGGAAGCATGTTCCTCTTTTCGATTTGTAAAGGAACGAGATATGAGAAGAAACAACGATCAAAATTCTCGATAAAAAATAGGTGATTATAACTTCAACATCAGTGCTTCCGAGTTAGTAGTAGTGTTAAGAGGCATGTGCGATAAGGTACGGTGGCCCAAAGAAATGAGATCAGATCCTAGCAAAAGAATCCAGGAATTCTGGTGTGAATTCCACAATGATCACGGTCATAGAACATCAGATTGAAGGCTCTGCAAGCGGGGGTTGGTTATTTATTAAAAAAGGGCTGTCTCACTGACCTATTTAGTGCAAAAGGTAAGCCGTCTTATATGAAAAATAGGGAAGATTTATCGAAGCCCCCTTCACCAAAGAGGACGGTGAATGTAATAACTGGGGGTGAGGAGGTTAATGGAGTAATATACGTAGCAGCAAAAAGAACAACCAAAATCTGAGTGACCCACAAGAAGCGGATTCGACAGGTCTTGGAGGGAGAGAGCATAGCATTAGACGATGAGGATGCTTATGGCTTGTTCATCCCTCACAGTGATGCGCTGGTTATCTCTTTACTTGTTCATGATACTAATGTCAAACGAGTTTCGATTGTTCCAAGTAGATCTATAAATTTTATATTACTAAGAGTGGTAAACGAGATGCAAGCAATTGATCGTGTAATACTAAGGGTCGGTCTTTTTTTGGGTTCGACAATTCAAGTGTCATAATAAAAGGAGAAATTACGTTATTCACGTTTGCTGAGGGTGTAGTGAAAGATACCAAATTTTAAGTGGCAGACGCAGACATGACTTACAACATGATATTAGGGAGGCCATGGATTCATGATATGGATGCAATACCATCAACTTTACATAAGGTTATCAAATTCCTGTCACATTGGGGAATTTGTCAGATCAGGGGAGACCAATGAGAAACACACTAGAAACCAATACGGTTGTTGTGGCAAGTGGAATGACCAAAGATGGGGGTGAAAAATAGCAATTACAATATCTTGCTGAGGAGAATATGCTTTCTACCTCAACTGAAGGTGCGAGGAACGAAGAAGATATGGATTCAAGACCTGATGTGACTCAGGATCTGGAAGAGAATGAAACAATTAAAACAACTACGGAAGAGCATGAAGCTGTTATATTATTTATCCAGTGGCCCAATAGAAAAGTTTATGTCGGGACAAACTTATGCTCGAAGTTGAAAAGTAAGTTAATTGAATTTTTACGCACTGATACTGATTGTTTTGCCTAGTCTCACTCAGACGTGATAGGTATCCCACCGGAGGTGATGACTCATAAGTTAAATGAAGATCCATAACACCCAGCGGTGAAACAAAAGAAGAGAAAGCAATGACCATTCAAAAATCTGGTAATTCAAGAGGAGGTAAGTAAACTCTTGAAAATTGGTTCAACTCGTGAGGTAAAATACCCTGCCTGGTGAGCCAATATTGTTGTAGTACCTAAGAAAAATGCAAATGGCGAGTATGTGTAGATTATACGACATATAAATCAATTAATCGATTCCACTACTGGTCATGATTTAAATTTTTTAGATACTTATTCTGGATATAAACAGATAAAAATGGATGCCCAGGACAAGAAAAAAAAACTTCTTTTATTACAGACATGGGGACTTATTGTTATAAAGGAATGACTTTTGGATTAAAGAATGTAGGAGCTACGTACCAGAGGTTGGTGACTAAAATGTTTCAAGAATATATGGGGAAAACCATGGAGGTCTATATTGATGACATGCTAGTTAAATCAGCAGAAGCGAAAGATCATCTCAGGCATTTAAATGAAACTTTTTCCATACTTTGCTAACATAACATGAAGTTGAACCTTGAGAAATACACCTTTGGTATGGCATGAGGTTTGTTTTTGGGTTATCTTGTTATTAACATAGGGATTGAAGTAAATCCGGCTCAGATTAAGTCACTTGAAGAAATACTGGATGTACTTACAAGTAAAAAGGAAGTATAAATGCTAACTTGGAGAGTATCACCTCTTGGGAGATTCATATCTAGATCCTCCAAGAAGTGTTTCAAATTTTTTTTGTTATTGAAAAAGCAAAATCAGTTTGAACGGACCGATGATTGCCAACAAGCTCTGAAAGATTTAAAAGCATACCTGTCAAAACCGTCTTTCCTACCAAAGCCAATGGATGGAGAGAGATTACTTATTTACTTAACCGTATTTGAAGTGGTCGTAAGCGCGGTATTGGTATGAGAAGAAAAAGGTACGAAGTTTCCTATATATTATGTTAGTAAATCATTATTAGAAGCTGAGACACGATACCCTCATCTAGAAAAACTAGCGCTAGAATTAATAATGACATCAAGAAAGTTACTACCATATTTTCAATATCATCCTATTTTTGTTGTACGAAATATTTTGCTTAAACATGAATTATCAGGAAGATTATACAAATGGGCAATAGAACTTAGTGAATATGATATCGTTTATCAACCACGAAATGCCATAAAGTCACAAGTACAAGCAGATTTTGTAGCAGATTAGTTCGAGTTTACTTCCTGAATCTTAAAATGAGGTACAGGTGTCTACCGAATCTAATATGAGGACTTTGACTCTATACACTGATGGATCTTCAAATGCAAATGGAGCAGCTTTGGGTATTTTCTAAATTTCACCTTCAGGGAAAATTGCTAGACTAGCAATAAAATGTGACTCTATTACTAATGACGAATCCGAGTATGAAGAGGTAATTGTAGGTTTGGAGCTTGTAAAAGTGATGAAAATTGATCATATTGAAATCAAGAGTGATTCTTAGCTTGTGGTAAACCAAATGTAAGGGAATTACGTGGCTAGAGAAATACTGCAGCAATATTTGGAAAAAGTTCGAGACTTGTTGCATCAATTCTGAGTGTGGATAGCCATTCATATTCCAAGAGAGGAGAATGCGGAGGCAGATGCATTGGCAAATCTGGGATCAGTAGCCTATGTGTCAAAATATAGAAAATACAATCATAGTGCATTTATTCCACTCAGCACTCAATCAAACTAAGAACGAGGTAAATTTTAATAATTTGATGTGGGATTGGAGAAATGAATTCGTGAATTATTTGCTGTACGATTATTACCTGAGGAAAAAAATAAATCCCGACAGTTGCGAATGCAAGCAGCTCGATACTGTTTGCTAGAAGGTAATTTGTATCGAAAAATGTTTGGTGGAACACTAGCCCGATGCCTTCAGCCCTCGCAAACTGAATAAGTGATGCGACAAGTACATGGAGGTTTTTGTGGGAATCATGCTGGTGGAAGATCATTCGTGAAAACATTGACAAGATCAGGGTATTACTGGCCAAAAATGAAAGATGATACGGAAAAATTTGTAAGAAGGCGCGATAAATGTTAACAATATACAAATAATATGCATCAACCAGCGGAATTGCTCCATTCAGTTATCGTTGCCATGGTCATTTATGAAGTGGGGAATGGATTTCGTAGGTCCATTGCCGCAAGCACCGGGAAAGGTACTATTTTAAAAATTTTAACTTATTACATTTCTAAGTGGGTGGAAGCAGGTGCCTTCAAACAGGTACGAGAAAAAGAAGTTATAAACTTCATTTGGAGGAATATAATGTGTAGATTTATGGTTCCAAAGGAGATTGTATGTGATAATGGACCGCAATTTGTTGGCACACAGGTCACCGAATTTCTCAAAGGTTGGAAAATCAAAAGAATAACGTCAACGCCATATCATCCCATAGCTAATGCGCAAGCATAGTCAAAAAATAAAATAGTCGTCAACAGTATGAAGAAACATTTTGAAGCAGCAAAAGGCAGGTGGCCTGAGGTGCTACCGGTGGTATTGTGGGCCTACAGAACAACATCTAAAATATGTACGAGAGAAACACCATTTTTACTTGTTTATTGCACTGAAGCCCTAATTCAAATGGAGATAGGAGAATCGAGGAGGAACTTTCTACAAATTTGAATTTGGCAGAAGAACGAAGGGAGAGAGCTTCGATACGGATGGTAGCGCAAAATCAAAGGATAGAACGATACTATAAAAGATAAGCAAATCTGCGATATTTTAAGATTAGGGAGTTCGTCCTTAGGAAGATGTTTCAGTAAACACGGGCTGTAAATGCAGGGAAATTAGATCGAGTTCGAGGCATTGCTGGGAAAAAAGCATACTAGTTGGAGACCATGGATGGGAAAGTATTACCTTCCAATTGGAATGCAATACACTTGAAAAAGTATTACTTTGAGAATGTACCCACGATCAGGTATCTCAAAATTCATTAATTATTTGTTCATTTATAGTTTACCAATCTTTTTAGATGATAGACAAAAATATAACCCAAACCAGATGATGACATTAGAACCAAAAAGACATGCGGAATACTTAATTATTCTCGGTCAAGGTTACAATAATTATGATGGGAAGGGTTAAGCAGTCTTCATCTAAAAAGTCACCCACGAGTCTCATGTGTAATTCCTTTTCAGGGAAAGGAACAAGGTGGGAAGTTGATCCAGTGTTCAGTTTTTCATACTTCAAAGCTCAAACGCTGGGGGATTATACATATGGAAGAAGCATATAAAA
The DNA here is from genome assembly GCF_001879085.1 of Nicotiana attenuata. Classification (NCBI taxonomy): domain Eukaryota; kingdom Viridiplantae; phylum Streptophyta; class Magnoliopsida; order Solanales; family Solanaceae; genus Nicotiana; species Nicotiana attenuata. The sequence goes on along the minus strand of NC_031997.1, from coordinate 10,958,415 downwards.
GAAGCATGTCTCGGAGAAGAAAATTTCAATGATTTGAAGGAAAATTTTAATTTTTGAAGAAACTTTGAAGAAGAAAATTTCATGCTCGACGATTGAATGGAAAGTGAAGAATTGAAGATTCAACAAAAAACTCCCAAGATCTATTATATTAACACTACAAAAATATTCATGAGATGAATATGCCCGAAAATTTACTTGTTAGCCTGCTACAAGAAAGCAGTTATGAAAATGATGTATAGGAGTATTTGCCTTGAAATTTAAAATAGAAACTTCTCAAAATTCTTCGTACTTCATATTTTATACCAATATGAAGATGACAAGTCATCTTCTTTAGTGTCATTTGCATAAAAAGTCCCTCTTTTGTAATTAAGACCATGTGAATTTAGTCACGGCATATTGAAGTATTAATTCTACTAAGATAACGCGAAAAAAGGATCGAAAAATTAAAGAGCAAAAACAAAGCATATATAAAACACACTAAAATCTATTAAATAAATAAGGAGTATCTTGGGAAGGATCAAAGGAAGGATCAGCCAGGGGACTTGAAGATGAAGGCTGAGGATCTGCCTCCGAATCGTCTTTGCCTAAATCACCCCTGGAGGTTTCATCCTCGGGTGTGGAGAAACTTTGGCGTTGATGAGTAGTTTCAATAGCCTCTTTAGCCCTGGCAAGATCAGCTTCGAGTTCAAATTCCTCTTAGCTATCCTCAGTCAAAGTTTCAAGATGAGTGTTAAGGACGACCCAACTCACATCTAGATTCAGTTTATCCTCGAGAGCCTCACAGTCTTTTTCCAGTTGTTGAACTTTAGCCCTTAGTTCCTCTTTCTCAGCCTCATCATCATCATACAAAACCTTCAAAGGTTCTAATGTAGACTCAAAGAGCTTAATCTTGCTGGAGGAGGCACGACGTTCTTTTTGAGCTTGGGTCAACTCTTTAACTAATTCACCCGCATACACTTCTTTTTGATTCAGAAGCTTGTTCAAACTTCGAATCTATTCAGTTGCCCTTGAATGTTTCTTAGCAAAACCAACCTCCATCCGTGCTTTATCCTTTTCTACCTGGTCAACTGATGCTTTCACCATTGCTAAGTGTTATGCTGATCTACAGAAGAAAAAGAGAAGAAAGATACTATAAACCTAGAGAAGGAATAAATGAAAGGATTCAGGGCAGAGAGATATACCTTGAGAGCAGAATGGATTACAGTGTTCATAAGAGTGATCAAGGAATGAGGATCAAGTTTTTACCTCTAAAGGGGGCCAATGAGAGGCTTCAAATAAACCGCAGCCCGATTAGTTTTCTTTAGCAGGCTTATACCCTCGGGGACTTTGAGTGTAACTTATTTCCTTTCGCTCCCGGTAGAAGGGCCAGCTTCGTCTCAAGGTGCAGGAGCAGGAGCAAGGGGGCTCATGGAAAGAGTAGCGAGAGGTGGCTCTTCAGAAATGAAGCCAACTTTCTCATCACCCTCAAATCCTTGAGTGAAGAGCTTCTCAACAGGGATTGGAGGAGGGTCCACAGTGGGTTCATCAACTTCTTCCTCTATAATCACCAGTGGGGAATCTTGAAGTTCATCGACCAAGTGAAAAGCTATGGATCTCGAAGGCTAGTTCTGAGGGGCGCTTGGTTCATCTTCCAGAACAACTTGCCTTCTTCACCAAAGAGCCTTCTACTTATTCCTCTTCATCGCAGTCAAGGGGTTCTTTATTTTCCTCTTTGAAGAGGATCATTCAAGATCCACTCCTGAGCAGTGGTGACATCAAGTCTAACTGCATGAGCATGAGAGGAACAAACTCCGCAGATTCCAAATCTTGAAAACCAAAAGGAAAAGGATGTCAAAATATAAAATGAGGGAAAAAGTATACATGGTAAAATAAAAGATCATACCGCGGGTTTTGAATTTCCACCAAACTTTTGAGAAACAAACTTCTAAGTTCTTTGCTCCATAGGAGAAGCAGACAACGTCTGTTCAACCCAACCACGAAAGTTAGGAAGTTCACCAAAGACTTCCATGATTGGTTAAAAAACGTACGGGAAGGTTAGAAAGAAGGCAAATAAGATAGCAGAAAGCAAAATAAAAAAAATACTTATGGGTAACATTTCACTTTTCGAGGAAAGACATATTTTCTTCTCCCACCAACTCACAAGTTGGGACAATAACAAACCGACAATACCAACCCCGATCTTGATCATCTTCTAGACCAACCAAAACACGCTTACTCCTTGCTATGAGTAAAAACACCCGCACGAAAGAGTTTTAGGGAATATAAATGAAGGATATGTTTAAAAGTGAAAGGGGTAGAAACTAAAACCGGCAAGCAGTGAAGACATGCTACTGCCCTCCATATTATTGGGCCTATTTACTTTAGGCAAACAAGTAGCGGCAAAATTTCAGAATCACTGAATCTATCAGGGGTTGAAATCCTAGGGTAAAAGGGTAGGTGTAGATGAACGAAAAAACCTTCAGGTAGATGGTTATATAGTCATCGACACCAAGAGCTATGGCTGAAATATTAGGTTTACAACAACACTCTCAGCGTACAAGAGGAAGAAGTCCAGATTTTATACGGGAAGAATAGCAGTCTACATGGATGAGTGCCGCTATGGAAGTAACTTCTTTGTTCCACGCCTCACAAGCGGAAACAAAAGAAAACTCCAAGGGAATTACATCAGAAACTAAGGGTTCTAGCAATGGTTCTTCGTGATCCCTAGTTTTCGAAGAAGTCCTAGGAGTAACAGAGGATTTGAATTTGGAAGAGGAGGCAGATTTTGAAGAAATCTTCTTAGAAGAAGAAGTGTTCCAAATTGATATTGGACCTATGATACAAAGCCTACCGCTATTACTTCTACTCCTAAATGGAGCCATAGTGGAAGGGAGATCGTATACTATTATAGTACGACGAGATTTAGAAAATGTAGAAGGGATAGATGATTTAGAAGGCATTGTTGAGGAAAGGCATATACACAGAGAAAAAGAAAGTTGCTATGAGGATTCAATGAAGAAGGTAAAAATGAATGAGAGTAGAAGAAGTTTTAGAAGGCTGATGATACGATATTTATAAGGAAGAAACGTCACCATGGACCGTCATCATAGAACCGTCACATCGAACTGACAAAGCCACAGAAGTCCTAAAAATCTGCTACAAACTGTAGAGCCAATCATAGTAAGACACTTTTCTCTAGCATTAAATGGAAGAGACATACATATCATTAGTTTTGATGCACGTCATAATGATATCTGGAAGAGGCGGAAAAATATTCCTGCCATAAATAAACTCTCCATTCCCCGAACATTCACTTAAAAATTATTCAGAAAGTACGGGGCCTATCTGTATTGGTTGGAAAATAAACTCACCACATCGACCAATAATATGCTGATAGGTGGAATGAGAGTCGAAGCAATAAAGAAGAACGAAGAACAGAGAAGGCATAAGTAATAGCCACGGGATCGGTTACAAGGATACCGTGCCTATTTGCTGGAAATGAGAAAACATGTACAGAGTGGATAATTAAGGATACTAGAAGCCACAAAGATGGGAGGATCATTAATAGCCACGAATATGGAAAGAAATTAGCATAATCCCAGATTATGCATGATTGATCGTTATTACCTTAACCATTACAAATCATCCATGTAACTGGTAATCAACGTAACAAATTTTAGTAATGGGCAGGAATTAAACAGGGTGAGCGGTTATAAATATTTCCCTTATATAAATCCTCTTACCATATCTTGTATCCACATGGAGAAAATCACAAAGTAATACTATCAATTGTCAAGATTCTTGTTATCCTCTGCCATTGAAAAATATCGTTCTTTCCTATTGGAAGAAAGTTGCAATTATCAATAAAATTTATATTTCCTTATTTTCTCAATCTTGCTTTCCATCTTTTTTGCTCTTTTATATTAGTAAAAGTGAAGTAAACTTTGTTATTAGAAATTCGAATTATTCTTTTATTTGCTTTGACCACAAAAAGTATTTTTCTGTTAACCAACAAATATTAAAGCAGAGTCAACTAGATGCTGAGCGACATGAATTTCCCTCTATTTCTCCTCCTGATTTAACAAAAACTAAGTATGATTGATGCTGAGAAGTAAAGATCCTACGAGATATGCTTTTCATGCAAGAGTAATCCTCATTCAAACCCATAAAAACTAAATGAGCCTACCATCTTGCTAAGATATGAGGGATCTACTCTTTTATCCATAAGAGTATTCACAACTACAATGTAAACAAGTATCCAAACTATCTAATTCATACTATATTCTTTAATTTTAATGTAGTACCCAATAACAATAAAATTTTTCTGATCTGAATCACTATGTTCCTTTTGTAGCTGATAGAGTAAAGCTCCATTAATTTGGCCAAACCTGTCTTCCCTCCTTCCAGATCTCTTTGACATTTTTGAATAAAGAACACCATCAAGAATATGTTTGAAGAGTGATCTTAATAGCCAAGATATGATCGTAGCATTTCATCTATTCCAAGCCTTAAAGGACGGAGAGGAAGCATCTGGCTCAGTGATGGTTTCATCAATGAAGCCTAGTTTATTCTTGGTTGTCCTCGTGATTTGAATTTTGGGTCATGACAGATGGATTTTAAGTAATTAGACAAGTCATTTGCACATTGGCCGCCAACGCTTATTCACATTGGACATTAAATTACCTACCTAAACTAGTGATTGTCAATAGACTCGTGTATGCTGTTGCAACAAAATCTTATTTAAATTGAAATATCAATAGGGGTTGACTATAAAACATTTTGTTTATTATAGGTGGTTGAAGATAGAATAAGAGGGTTTCTTCTAGATCATAAGAGGCCTTTATAGAAGGGCAACTTATTTTACCCTATTACCCAGTCGAGGAGCTTCTGTGCAGTCTTCATTCAGTGCACTTCCAGTGTAGAGTTCTCATCGTGCTCCATCTATTCAGGGTTAATCAGTACCAGGCTCTTCTGGTGGATAATTTGGTTGTATGATCTGACTCAGTCCTTGCAGTCATATCCGGTCAAAGGTTGCTATGAGTGTGGAGATCTGGGGCACTCCAATAAATACTATCCCCGTCTTTGCATAGATTTAAGGCAGCAGGGAGGACATAACAAGATTCCTGCGCCGGTTTCTACACCGCCTGTTCAACCAGCTCGGGGTGGAGGTCATCCAGGATGTGGTCATCCTAGAGGGGGAGCTCAGTCTTGTGGAGGTTAGGCCAGATGTTATGAGTTCCCAGGGAGGACCGAGGCTGTTTCTTCTGGTGATGTTATTATAGTTATTGTATATGGTGAAATCGGAGCACCCGATTTCTCGTCAATAGGGCACTTCAAAAGATCACCTCGAAGGCTCGTGGTTACAGCCGAGTCTCCTCCCTCGAGGTTCGTCGACGTTCGACCTTGGGACAGTAATGATCACGATAATGGTAGAAATGGGGAGTTCCCAAGGCATACGGCTAGGACTGATAAAGTCTAGTGGACTACTGTAAACCTGAATCAGAGCATCATCTAGCTGTCCCATCTCCATATATTTGTAATTAATGTATTTTGTACTATGTTGGCATTCCCCTCTTATATAAAGGGGATCCTTGTCATTTTTTTAACATCTGTAGCTCCATACTAAATGCATAACAACACTCTCTCTGCTCTCTAACAAACTCTTTTGATGTTATTGCTTCCATTTATTATCTTCATCATTGTTCATCATTTATTGCTTATCATTGGCCATAAAGAGCCTTCGTTGATTTTATTATAGCTGTTAGTCGCTCTCCAACTTCCTTCGATAGCTCCCAGCCGAGTATAGGAATCGACCTCGAGGCCCCCAAATCGACGAGCTTGAGGCCCCGATTTTTAACCCGCCGGTTTGGTTATCGCTTTACTCCTAACTCTTATCTCGTTCCTAAGTCTCTCACATAGCATCAAGTGCTCAACAACCGAATTAAAATAGATCACATATTTTTAGAGTCCCATAATTAAATTTAATTGTTATTACCATTTTTTTCGGTAAACAGTTTGGCACCCACCGTGGGGCTAAAAATAATAGTGATTATTTTCTTGCCGGTTTAACCACGTAACGCTAGTTATCTTTCACACTTTTCTTGTCCAAGATCTTTGATTTCAGGTCAAATGTCTAACTCAGTAAACGCACGTGAAAACATCAACCTTGAAGACCATGGAGAAAATGGCGTTGACGTCCCAGGTGTTGGTGTACCACCACGAAACCCTGAGAACGCACCGGAACTGATTCCCGCGGATGCGGTTTCACGCAACGCTCAACACGTCGAAATAAGGTCCCATACCAACAGGAGCATACACCAAGGCGACCAACAAGAAGCCCAGAAAACCCCAGCTTGGGAAGAACGAGAGGTTAGCCTTCATGTTATCTTTGAAATGTTGCAGGCACAACAGCTGGCTATTGCTCAGCTGAAAGTCACCAGAAAACTCCTAGCACAGTAGCACCGGGGATAGCTCCCCCAACCGAGCAGATACCAGAGAGATCGAGCAATAACAGGTCGATAGCCGATCCCGTCATCATAAAGATGCTCGAGGACCTCACCAGAAGGATCGAATCAGGCGAGAAAATGATAGAACAAACGATAAGAAGGTCGAGACTTACAACTCCAAGGTCGATCAAATCCCAGGAGCGCCCCCGATCTTGAAAGGTGTGGACTCAAAGAAGTTCGTACAGATGCCGTTCCCACAGGAAGCGGCCCCAAAACCCATTCCAAAGAAGTTTAGAATGCCAGATCTTTCGAAATATAATGGTACCTCGGATCCCAATGAGCACGTTACCGCCTACATCTGTGCAGTAAAGGGCAACGACCTAAGGGACGACAAGATCGAGTCCGTCCTGTTGAAGAAGTTCGGGGAAACACTTTTCTAGGGGCAATGATGTGGTATCACAACCTGGCCCCAAATTTTGTAGACTCATTTGCCATGCTGGCAGATTCCTTCATAGAGGCACATGCTGGCGCCATCAAGTTAGCAAATAGGAAATCCGACGTCTTCAAGATTAAGCAAAGAGATAATAAGACGCTGCGAGAGTTCGTATCTCACTTTCAAATGGAACGAATGGAATTACTACCAGTCTCCGACGATTGGGCGGTACAGGCCTTCACTCAAGGTCTGAACGAACGAAGCTCGGTGGCTTCGAAACAGCTAAAACAGAACCTAATCGAGTACCTGACCGTGACTTGGTCGGATGTCCATAACCGATACCAGTCGAAGACGACCAGCTAGGGGCCCCCTCGGGCTCAGTATACCAAAGCAGGCTTCTAGCAAAGAAGCCAAAACCAAACAAAGAATGGTACCAGCCATACATCGAAGACAGGAGAAATGCCCCGAGCCGCAACATACCGCGCAATGACCGAAGGATGGTCCGAGGATAGAATCCTCGGGGACTTGTCAACTAAGCCGGATTTGATAGGCACACGGGGCCAACAAAGGCACCTTGCTTGTTAGAATACAACTTCAACGTTGATCTATCAGACATCGTGTTTGCCATCAGTAAAATCAGAGACGCCAAGTGGCCCAGGCCCGTACAATCAGATCCTTAACAAAGGAATCATTACTTAGTGTGTGAATTCCACAACACGCATGGCCACAAGACCTAGGATTGCCACCAGCTCCGAGAAAAAGTAGCCAGACTACTCAATAAAGGTTACCTCCGAGAATTCTTAAGGGACCGGGCCAAAAATCCGTTCAGGGAAAGAGAAACGACCAAGAAGAACGAAACGAGTGAACCTCAACATGTCATCCATATGATCTTGGGAGGCATCGACACCCCACAAGAGCCGTGATGAGGAGAACAAAAATATCCATCACTAGAGAAAAGCAAACTCGGGGCTACGTACTCGAGGATGCCCTCACATTCAGCGACGAGGACATCGAGACCTTGTCTTAGCCTCACAACGACGCACTGGTAATCTCATTCCTTGTAAATACATTTCAAATTAAACGTGTACATGTGGATCCACCTAGCTCGGTCAACATTATCAGGTCGAGGATGGTAGAGTAGCTCGGACTGCTTGACCACATCGTACCCGCCTCTCGAGTCCTCAACGGATTCATCATGGCGAGCAAAACAACAAAAGGGGAAATCACCCTCCCAGTCAACATGGCCGGCACAACCCAAAATGCCAAGTTCCATGTCATCGAGGGAGACATGAGGTACAACGCCTTGCTTAGAAGGCCGTGGATACACTGTATGAGAGTAGTGCCATCCACCCTCCATCAAATGATGAAATTCCCGACAAAGGATGGGATTAAAACCGTCTACGGGGAAAAGCATGCGGCAAGAGAAATGTTCGCGGTGCACGATATGGCCCCGATGCCGGTACCTCCGCCCTCGAAGAAGCCAAAGGATTATCAAACAGTAAAATAGTGATAGCAAGCTACGGCCCTCGGCTAAGTCCGAACCAAACGAAGTGAAGGACCGTACCGTGTCCTCATGACAAACGGTCGAAACATCACTGGCACATTCCGCACTAAGGTATGTCCGTCTCTTTTCTCTTTCAATTACATTCTATGCTGACCTGAGTGCAGGTATTCGATCAAAACGGCCAAAGCACTCTCCAACTCGAAGGCCTTAGGTTTCAAAAGCATGTGTTGCACTCTTTTCCTTCAATCGGGTTTTCATCCCAAAAAGGGTTTTATCGGCAAGGTTTTTAACGAGGAAACACGTATATGCTACCTAAGGAAAACTCAACAAGTATTCAAGGCTTCTTTTGCAATCAACCTCGAACACTTGGGGGGCATCCCCCCGGAAGATCACCTTCTCGGAGAAGCTAAGACATGCTGAACAGGGTCTCAATAGGAAAATAATGTACCGGAAAAAACGGTCAAACGAACCGTGTCCGCATAGAATAACCAAGCTCCTGACAGCAAAGGCATGTATACTCGTACCAAGTAATCGAAGAATACTTTTCATCAAAGCACTTCACGCTTCAAAAGAAAATTGGTATTTTTTGCAAAAACGACTCCCTGTCAAAAACGTGACTGGCATCGACAACTCAAAACAATGCGACCCCCGGGTCAAGGCTCCTAACTCATAAGCCCTCAATGAGGCAACACTGAGATCACAAAACAGCTTTAGAGCCAAAAATGTCCCGGGCACTCGGGGACTGGCGTCACCAATTCAACACCTGAGCGATCTCCGGATCAGAACTCCAAACTCATAAGCCCACAACGAGGCAAAATCGCGAAACATCTCCAAAGCCGAAAATGTCCCGAACGCTCAGAGACTGGCGTCAAAAACTCAAGTCCACATGAAACCCGGGTCGGAAACTCCGGAATCGTAAGCCCTCAATGAGGCAATACCAAGTTCACAAGTTATCGCTCCCGAGCCGAGAAATCCTCGATAACTCGGGGACTGCCGTCAATCGCCATCTCCATCGGCTTATCAAAAATCCAAAGCCGTAAGACCCCAAATGGGTGGCCTCGGTCTCGTAAGACCTACATAAGGAAACAATAATATCTGTGAGACCTCAAGCAAGGCATGAACCACGCTTGTATGAAGCGGCAACATTTGTAAGACCTCAAGCAAGGCATGAACCGTACTTGTACCAAGTATCTAAAAACTGTAAGACCTCAAAGGCATGAAAATTTTGTAAGACCTTACTAAAGTCATAAACCCGATCTTAAAGATAAGGCTATATATCGAACTTGTAAGACCCCTAAAAGGCATACCCTCGATATAGACGCCGAAACTACTTCACTCGGGACTAAAAGTGGCTCCGGCCAAACACAAATGACTTCGGTCACAAGGCTGTACCAGCCAAACTAACGCGACTCGGGGATGCCCGACCGCCGCTACAAAATTACAGGCCTTCAATTACTTCGAATCCACTTCGAAATGAACCGGTTAAACAGGCTACCCTCGATATAGGCAAAACAGCTTCGACCATGTCATCTCTTGAACACTGGCTTCGAGATACTCATCCTCCCACCCAAACCTCCCGGGTGCTCGATCATCACCATATAATGACTCGCAATCATGGTTTCTAATTAAACCGTTGAAGAGTTAGGCAAACACATAAAAAAATCCTTATCGAGGGAAAAATAAAGCCTACACAAAAGGTCTCATCGACCCAAAGCGTAAGAGCCATTGTCGCCAACCCACATAAAAGGTCGCAACGATCCAAAGCGTAAGAGCCACTGTCGCCAGCTTAAAATACAAAAACTTGAGGGTCGAATGAGCTCGAGTCAAAACCCGAATCGGAAATTGAACCCAAAACAGTTAACTAAAAATGCCCAAGCGCAAAAGCGTAAGAGCTCATATGCCAGCTTACACTAAAAGGTCGCTTCGACCCAAGGCATAAGAGCTATTGTCGCCAGCCCGCACAAATACAAAACTTGAGGTTCAGAAGAGCTCGAGTCAAAACCCGACTCGGAGACTAAACCCAAAATAGTTGATCAAAACATGCCTAAAAACAAAAGCATAAGAGTTAAACGCCAGCTTATACTAAAGGCTCGCGTCGGCCAAATACATAAAAGCCCACAGACCAGCCTAAGGAGCCCTAGGGCTATATTATGAATCTAAGGATTCCTCTCAACTCAAAGACCAGTTCATCTGGCTAAAACCAAGGCAAAAGGAAATACAAGAGAAACAAAACCACGAGGTTTTCTTTTATGCACATATGCGAAAAAACGCGATCTCCACCTACAAACATGCTTTGAGAATGTTATATACAGATGGCAAGATCTAAGCCCCCTCCCTGGGAGCTATGGCCCGTCGGCCTCATCTTCGCTTTCTTCAGTACCATATAGAAGTAACCGAGCATCACGCTCGTCTGCCCCCGCTCGTGCCAACTCTTCCGAGAGGACAAAACCCCTAGCACGGATCTCCTCGAGAACCTTTCTTTGAGACTTGCAACGAGCATACTCTTTGATCCTATCTTCGCAGTCGAGGATCCTCCTCAGCTCAGGTTGAGCATCAGCAGCGTCCTTTGAATAGATCGCCATCTCCTGGTTAGCCTTAGTTTGGCTCATTGCGGCTTCAGCCCGGGCATCAACGATCTAAGCCTTGACCTTCGAAAGCTCGGACTCGAGCTTCGTAATCACATCTGTTTGAACCAAAGCATTGTCACAAGCTAAGCGAAGTTGAACCTCAAGGGCGGAGACTTTGCTCAGAGCACCCTCCTCCGCTAAAGTCTAAGCGACGCCTAAGCCTTCAACTCATCATACTCGCACTTGGTTCGGCCAACTTCGTTCCGAAGGCGCTCCAGGTCCTCCACCTTTTTCTGCAACTGAAATAAACAAAACATTAGCCTCAAGAGCTAGAAGAAAGAACGCACGCTCAGTCGGAATAAAAACTACCTGCTCCTTCAAATAGCTCTCATAATTCAAGCTCTGACTCGCCTCATACCGTAAATATGCCAGCTCACTTTTCCTTTCTTCGCAAAGGCGCCTAAGGGATTTCCCCTCATCCAGAGTGTCACACCTCTTTTTTTTACTTCACCACCCGGAAGAGGGTATAAGGGAGTTTTTTCCAACTTAAAGTGACAATCGAAACGGGATTCATTTTATTAAAAATTCAAAGTCGCCACTTGGGATAATTAATGGTGTCCCAAGTCACCGGTTTCAAATCCCGAATCGTGGAAAGATTGACTCTGTTTTACAGTCCGCGAACCAGTAGTTCGGGTAAGGAATTCTGTTAACCCGGAAGAAGGTGTTAGGCATTCCCGAGTTCCGTGGTTCTAGCATGGTCGCTCAACTGTTATTATTGGCCTATTATCTAATTTTAGTACATGTTGAACCTATGTGCATTTTTAATTTCAAAACCGCTTTTATTTATTTTAAAGAAGATTTAGCGTCGTCTAAAACATGTTTTTGGAGCGCGCCACATGAAATGCACCCGCAATCCGAAACACATTTTATTCAACGTTATTAAGATTTGGATTTGGGTCACATGAAATGCGCACCCAAGTTTAGGAAGGTAATATTATTTAAATAACGCGCGTAAAGCACCTACGTGTTTTTAACTTTGCGAGGGCCATAGAAAATTGGCTAAACGGCAGGCCTCGAATTCTAAGAATTTTATAGAAAATTAATTAAAGGAGGGCCATGCAATTGTTATTTTTGTTTGGCATGGCGAGCCTCGATTTATTCTACTCAAGAGGTCTCTAAATTAAATACAAGAGACATACACTATATTCTATTTAATGGCACACCTTGAAACTACTTAAGAGTCCGACTAATTAAGCATTAAAGAGATGGGGGATTTGTTTAAATTAGGCGAATGGGCCTTACTTAATATGGGCTAGTAATCAGAAAATGGGGCAGAAGGGGGCGACAAAAGATCCAGGTCCTAACTCCGCGTATTTGGGCCCAAGGTGAGCCCAATTTCAAAGCACCTGAAGCCTCCCACAAGCGTAGTACCAAGGAGGTGCGCGTAACGAACCTAGACAACAGCAGAAAGCGAACAATTTTTAAATAACATGTAGTGACAAGGGAATTTAAACCTCATAGATCTATAAGCCTGATATTGAACAACCACAAAAATTAAACCTACAATTACTAGACATTGAAACGATGATTGGAATTAACTGAAAGCCATTTTTAATTTAACCACATTCACATGATAATCTTTTACACAACTGAAATTGGAAACTGTTGAAAATACTAATTAGATAGTCGTGCTAAGTGTTCACACTCAAATGGACGAAGCACTCCAGTTTTCAAATCACTTCTAAATTAAAATCAGTCACATACCCCTCAAAGATAAATCAGTGCGTTTTTCTTCTGTTTTTTAAACAGACTAGACCTGTTCTTCCTTCTTATAACACAACATTATACCAGTTATCATTTAGGGAAGAAATCAAATCACCCCTTTGCACAAACACTGCATTCATTTAAAAGCCACGTGAAAAAGGATGTGAAGCTGAGTTTTGTTTTTTTTTCTTTTTTCAAACTTTAAACTATTAACTGAACATTCTGAGTTATATCCAACAACCTAGTTTAAACATGCTTATAATCAACACCACAATACATTGATGCTACAAACTTTTAATCCATTAGCTGAATCTTCTGGATTGAGCTAACTAATCTAAAATTAAACACACACAAGCAGCACAAAAATGACACCTGCTTAACAAGAGGACACATATCCAATTCATACCATTTAGCATGATCTAACTACAGGATACTTGCTAGGAAATACGATCTCCCATCAGATGGAACTCAACACATCTTTCAGAATGATACTAACATTACCCAACATAATATAATGCATCAAGCAAAATTCAGTAAGTAATAAAAAAAACTAAGCTACTGAGCAGAGCAACTTGAAGTTGTGTTTGAACTCACAATTTCATTTCATACTTCAACCAATCTTCACAGGATACAGGATTCAAGAACAAATACCTGGAAATGGAAAATGGAAGACAGAAGTAAAGCAGCAATAAACAACAGCAAACCAACAGTCAGCAATAACAGAAATCCACCCAGATTCAACCAAAACCAGAAATGACATCAATCCAGAAGAAGGAAATCAATCGACCAACTTAAACCAGATCTTTCACTACCCAAGTTCAAACCATTTTCAACCTCAAATAGAATCAGATATTGTTCGGAAATGAGAAACTTCAAAATTCAGAGAAAGCATTTCCATGGAATGGTATTTTTCCAATTTTTCAGCCGTTTGTGATTTTTCCTGGATTTTATCTCTTAATCTCTCCTTGAAAGGCAAGAGAATGTGCCTTTATAGGAAAGGGAATAGGGCAGCACTAGGGAAATTAGATTTTCCCTTCTACCCTCCTCCAATTTTCATTTTAGCTTAACTACCCCTAATGTAATTATCAAATTATCAAAACAGCCCCCCACCCTACTTCATGGAAGCTTCCAATTCAGATAACAAATATTCCCCTAAGCAATTACCCAAAAATACCCTTCAAAACTTTGAGAATTACCCTCAGCAACCAAACAGGTTAGGCCTTACCCAAAGCCTTTGGGCTACTGCTCCAGCAACTTTTGGGCTTCTGAACCCTCGAAGCCCAAATTGCGGCTCAAATGACCACATGCCACAAATGGATAAGCCCAGAATTCAGGCATAAAAAAAAAACTAATCGGCCAACAACAGAAGAAGGGACAGAGAGGCAACAAGCATACATGAAATTAAGAAAACTGAAGAAGACATTGACTACCCTAATATTCTAGAAAATTGCTAATGACCTAAATCTAAACATGCAACAAACCAACTAATACATAAATAAGAGAGATGAATCATTATAAGTAAATAAATAAGACAAAAGAAAATCAACGAAAGAAAGAAAAGAAGAGATGACAACTAACCGGAACGAAGCTGGGAGGCCATGATATCGAAACGAATGACCCATAAGTGAGAGCACGGGAGCCGGCCAAAACAATTGAGCCTCTCAAAATCGAACCAAAATTCGAACTAGCCAGAGCTTCCAGAAAGAAAACTGGCCACCACGAATCTTGATTCATATTTGAACTCCGGAAGTCATAGGGTCTTGAACTAAAAACTAGGTTCTCTGATTCGAGGTTCAAGGGATCGGGAAGTATTTTTTTCGGGACTTAACGGCGGCTTTAGCAAGGGACAGCAAGAGTGGTTATGTGGTAGCTTTCTGGAGATATTTTGAGGGATTAGGGCTCAAGGCATTCCGGTCTTTGATATGAGATTCGAAGAGTTTGATTATGATTCGAAGGCAACTAGTTTAGGACTTGGGCTGAGGGGGTGAGGAGGGTTCTGGTGTGGTTTTGAGACCAGTTTGACACGGCGCCGCCGGCGGGTGAAAAGGGCGGTGGATTAGGGTTCACGATGTGAGGGAGACGAAGTAAAGGGTGTTTGAGAACTTAACTGGTCTTTGGAGATTTCAGACAATATTATACAAATGTGGTGAAGCCTCCTTGGCCGCTCGATGGGATGATATGAAGGGCTCGGATCAACTCTAAATGGGAAACTCGATGCTACGTCGTTTAGGGTACTGAAAAAGGCTGACCGGGTTGGGGTGTAATATTGGGCCTGGAATTGGAAAAGGAAAAAGAGTTAAGGGAAAGGGAATTGGGCTTGCTAACTTTGAATTATCTTGGCCCAAATCTGACTTGACCCTTATTTTTTTTTTCTCTAATTTCTTTTAGTTTAAAACTAAGAAAAATAAACCTAAATTAATTCCTAATCACATTATGCTTTCACATTAAATTAGTTAACTCTAATTAATAATTAACACAATTAATTAGAAACCAAATTAAAGGAAAACTACTAAAGTTCAACGATTAAAAATAAAAAGTGCACAAATAACTATTTTTGTGATTTTTCCAATTTTTATAAAACAACTAATTAATTAGTTAATCCTAAAATGTTAAATCAAATCCTAAATGCAAATACACATATTTTTTGTATTTTTTATTTAATTAAATAAAGTAGACATGCACATACAATATGCAAACAATAACAGAAAATGCCACAAAAATCCACAAAATTGCAAGCAATGAAAGAAATTATTTTATTTTGAATTTGTGGGAGTAATTCATATAGGGAAAAAATCACGCGCTCACACAGAGCTTTCCGCAGTCCGGACTCTCGGCGAAGCAGCTCAGACTTAAGCTTGTCAAAAGCCTGCGAAGGACTTAAGTACATATCTGCTAGCCTGGCTCCCCCGGCTCCGAAAAAGTCAACCCCGGTCGAGGCCCGGTCACTTGGCACATATGACCCCTGGTTTCGAGCTTCCCTCGAAGTACCTCCGACGGAAGAAGAGGACTACAACGGAGGAGAAACCACCTTTCCAAAACCAGAAATCACGGGCGTGGTAGGCTCAGTTAATAATTCCACTCCAGGCCCTCGGTCTAGGTTCACCTTGCTTTGAGCGCCATCGCCCCGCAAAGGTACTTCCTGCTTATTGTCATCATCCTTTGGCCCAGAAGCCAACGACCCTTCTCCCTCACCAAAGGGGCATGGCCTCGCCTCAGAAGGCCCCCCGATGCCTGTATTAACAGGGTTAGTATGCAGGAAGAGAAAGAGCTTTTCCAATCGAGAAAAGGGAAGGGAACAAATTGCATAGCACATACCATGATGTTTTGCCTCCCATCGGCCCTTAGACAAAGCTCTCCATTTACGCTCGTCACGGGTCGAGTGGGCCGTTAACTCCTGAGCCCAATTTGGCAGATCAGGAACCTTGCGTGGCGTCCATGAAATCGCTGCAGAAGAGGAAAAGAAGGCACATTTACGAAGCCAACCTTCGCCATATACAAAACTAAGAAGACACGAAGTGTACCACTTACGTGTATAACTCCATTCCTCGGGGAATTGCATAAACTCCACAGGGATAATATCAGCAGTCCGAACTCGGACGAATTGACTCATACACTCCTAGTCCCCATATCCTTCGTCATCAATAATGAAAGGCGTGGCTAACCGACATTGTAATGTTAATAGGCCTCGATGGTGAAAAGGCCGGTGCAGCCTGATAAGATGGCTAAGCGTGAATTCGAGCCCTGCCTTCTCCGCGAAGAACCTCATCATCAGTACTATCCGCCAAAATGATGGATGAATCTGCGCCAAGGTAACCCGATACTTCTGACAGAAATCAAGCACGACCCTATCAGTGGGGCCTAGCATGAAGGGTATATATATACGTTCAAAAACCCCTCAGCATGATCCATGATGCCATCGTTCGGGGAAAGTATTTGTAGCTCTACTCTTTCCCCCCATCCGTAGTCTTTTCTCACTGATCCAAGGTATTCCTCCCCTATCGAAGAAGCAAACTTCAAGGTATGCTCCCGTTGATCCTGAACAGCGGGGTACTTCTCTGACGATAAGTCCCCTCTCGAAGCAAAATGCCCCGAGTCAGGCTCGCCGGGCACCGGCGACGCTCTGCCGACAAGGCGAGAACCGGAGGCAGAACTCTCTCCTCCCTGCCAAACGGATCCTGATGTGGCAGTCATGACTACAGCAAAATCAGAGAACTGGAGCAGGAATTTAGACAAGAGCGCTAATGCTGAAATAGCGAAGGGCCTAACACAGGAAAAGGAAGGGTAGCTACTCAGAATGGTGGGATCTCCAAAAAGGCGGAAACAGCCCCAGAGGTCGATTAAAATGCTGGCCGAAGCCACTCTGGGAGGATGTACTGGCGGGGTCACCTCGGTCACTTTACAGACGCATCGCCCATTTGACAAGCATCGTGTGACGTTTTGGGATCAGAGACCCCCGCACCAAACAAGTCCCGAGGTGGTACCCGACCTCGAGGACCTCCATCAAAAAGAAGAAAGGTTCCAAGAAGCCTTTAATATCACTACAAGTCCCGAGGTGGTACCCGACCTCAAGGACCTTCATCAAAGAGAAGTTAGGCTCCAAGAAGCCAATGACATCAGTGCAAGTCCCGAGGTGGTACCCAACCTCGAGGAACTCCATCAAAAAGGAGATTGGCTCCAGAAAGCCATCAATATCATTACAAGTCCCGAGATGGTACCTGATCTCGAGGACTTATCTCAAGAAGAAAATAAGCGGTTAAACTCTACTCATATGGGTTTGGCATCGGGGTATCACCTAAAACTGAGTGAACCCTCATCCGTGATCTATCTACAACGCCTTAAGACTATCAGCGCTAGGTTCAAAACAAGTTTCCAGGTGGCCCGGATTTGAGCAAACCCCCACTCGGAGACTGCTCTCGAAAGCCTAAAGGCAGTATCTAATCAACTTAAAGTCAAGGTCCCCACGGCCCGAGTTTATTAGTCTAATCCAGGCTCGGTCTAAGGAATAGAAAGGGGTTTTGCGGGGAGCCGTGTTAATCAATCAAAAGTCAGAAGAAATATTTGCCCTCGGGCTCGATATATGCACCAATAGATAGGGTCATGCATTCAGCTTCTTCACAAACATAGATAGAGGGAAATACAACATATATCAGAGGCAAATTGAAGAAACATCTTTATATTCATAAACACTTGATTACAAAAGCCCTCGAGGGGTCATTACATACGATTACAAAAGCCACGAGGGGTCCTTACACAAAAACAAAGAAGCAAAAGGGTAAAAGCTTTGAACCTAGCCTATTCTCAAAGGTTCATCCCCGGCGGCAGCATCTTCGAGCACCATCTCCTCGGGTATGCATCCTCGGCGGCAATATCTTCGACCGCGACCTCCTCTGGGATCTCATCTTGGTCCTCCAGAATAATATCTTCAAGGGAGTAGATGAAGAAGATAAAAGTGGTGGAGGAGAGAAAACTGACGCAGAAGGGGCAGAAAAGGGTGAAGAAGTGGCTAGGTGAATATTTTGGCTAGTATGGATTTCACCAGTGAGCCACTTCTTAGGACATTACCCCGGTGCGACGATGAGTAGACAGTACCACCTCACTCCATGTAGAGCAAGAGGAGTGAGGCGCCGCACCAGGTAGTCGGGGGAGGTAAGCAGCGGTGTAGAATCCGACCACCCCCCTAAGCAGCGCTGCAGAGTCCAAACGTTTCCCCTAACCAGGAGAGATCGTCCCCCTAATTCGTTGTCCCGAGCTAATGAAAACAACAACAACAACAACAACGAAATGGTGTAATCTCGCTCGACAAAAGAAAGTCCAGGAGACAGGTCATGGCATGGCTGATAAAGGCGCCACCATATAACTTTGAGGCCATGGGCCTCAAACATAGTGGATGACAGTGGATAAGAATGAAGAAAATAGAAGGATGAATAGATATGGGAAGACAGTTGGATGAAAGGTTTCCCAGGAGGCTCCCATTTATAGGAAAGGAGGCAGCGTAACCGACGACGCCATTATATTCTTCGAAAGACATAACGGTAGGCACATTTAATGCGCCCCTGGGAGCGAAACCGGCGGCGACGTTATAACTTTGGAGAATGAGAAACAGCAGATGCTTTAAATGATTCTAGAAAGTCGAAGCGACGGGACGTATCGTTTATCACTGAGGCTTGCATCATCGGTATGACATCACCACGGGGGGAGGGGGGTTCAAAAAGTTTGTTATCAAGGTCGTTTCTTTTCGCGGCACTCCAAGAAACGCGGGGATTATCTGTATTCGGTGAAATCGGATGACCCTATTTCTCGTCATTAGGGCACTTTGAAAGATCACCTCGAAGGCTCGAGGTTACAGCCGAGTCTCCTCCCTCGAGGGTCGTCGACATTCGACCTTAGGACAGTAATGATCACGATAATGGTAGAAATGGGGAGTTCCTAAGGCACACGGCTAGGACAGACAAAGTCTAGTGGACTACTCTAAACCCGAATTAGAGCATCATCTAGCTGTCCCATCTCCATATCTTTGTAATTAATGTATTTTGTACTATGTTGGGATTCCCTTCCTATATAAAGGGGATCTTTGTCATTTTGTAAACATTTGTTGCTCCATACTAAATGCATAACAACACTCTCTCTACTCTCTAACACACTCTTTTGGTATTATTGCTTCCATTTATTATCTTCATCATTGTTCATCATTTATTGCTTATCATTGGCCATAAAGAGCCTTCATTGATTTTATTATAGCTGTTAGTCGCTCTCCAACTGCCTTCGATAGCTCCCAGTCGAGCATCGGAATCGACCTCGAGGCCCCCGAATCGATGAGCTCGAGGCCTCGATTGTTAACCCGTCGGTTTGGTTATCGCCTTACTCCTAACTCTTATCTCGTTCCTAAGTCTCACACATAGTATCAACTGCTCAACAACCGGCATAAAAATAGATCACTTATTTTGAGAGTCCCATAATCAAATTTAATTGTTATTACCATTTTCTCGGTAAACAGTTATTATTTCTGTGTGCCACATAGATGCTTCGATATTGTTTGATCCTGGCTCTACTTATTCATATGCATCGCTACACTTTACTTCTTGTCTAGATATGCCATGTGATTTGCTTGCTACCCCTCTTCTTGTGTCTACAATGGTTGGGGATTCTACTATGGTAGATCGAGTTTATTGGTCCTGTATGGTCACTATATGTGGTTTTGAGACGAAGATGGACTTTCGATTGTTAGATATGATGGATTTTGATGTGATATTGGGTATGGATAGGCTATTTTTGTACCATGCTATTATTTCCTGTCACACTAAGACTGTGACGTTGGCTATATTGGGGTTGCCGAGGTTGGACTGGAAGGGTTCTCTTGGTTGCACTCCTAGCAGAGTGATCTCATTTTTTAAGGCTCAACGGATGGTTGAGAAGGGATGTTTGGTGTATCTAGCCTTTGTCATAGATGTTAGTGCTGACACTCCTAGTATTAAGTCAGTTCTTGTAGTGAGGGAGTTTCTTGATGTATTTCCTGTAGATCTATCGGGCATGCCACCCGATAGGGATAATCTTTCGGCATTGATGTAGTACTATCCAACCTATTTCTATCTCATTGTATCGCATGGCTCCTACTAAGTTAAGGAATTGAAGGAGCAGTTACAGGAGTTTTTGGATAAGGGGTTCATCAGGTCTAGTGTGTCACCTTGGGTGACCAATGTTATTTGTATCACGACGCCAAATCCCACCTTAGCATTCGTGCTGGCACCTAGTCTCTAAGACTAGGTATCTCTAACACATGATAAGTTTTAACAAAAATATTATACATACTATTAAACATTAAACTGATAAATGAAATACTGTAGCTAAAATTGAGCAATAGTTATACAACCCCAAAACCTGTAGTATTGAGTCATAAGCTCTAATAAAATACACTAGAATCTCTAGATAAAGTACTATTTTGAAAATGAAGATAAACAGTTGTAAAGATAATATCATATGGTGACTCCGAGGCATGCAAGTGTCAATCATGTATACATTGAAGTCTCCGCAAATATCAAAATCAACTCACTAGCATCCGGCACGGTCACAGGTACCAGGATTCCGTACAAAAAATGTGCAGAAGCATAGTATGAGTATACCACAACGGTACCTAATAAGTATAACCTCGGTGGAGTAGTGACGAAGTAAGTCAAGACACTCACTTGATATAGAAAACTATGTGCAAACATTATATAAAGCTAACAGTGGAAAGAATATCAATATCAGGCTAACAATATAAAGAACGTTAACACAAGCTAACAATGGAAATAGAAGCAACAAATAACAACATGTAGTCAGGTGATAAAGAAGCAAAATAATTAGAATAGAGTTAAAAATACAAGTGAAGTAAATTAAGGAAAACAAATGATGGTCCAAATAATCAAGCTATTTCAACACAATATTTTAAAAGAAGCACCTCGGGGTACCATACCTTATACTCAAAAATCACAAGTCATAACTCATAAATCTTCGTTATATCACCGTGTAAGCCTTATATTGTAGTTTTGAAAACCTTTTTCCTAAAATAGCTTCACGCGTTTTAGCCCCCTTATCTCACCACGTGGCTTTAAGTACTTTTACTTACTAGCAACAGGCGCATCAATCCCCCCTTATCTCGCCGCATGCACATCAATATCACCACCCTTATTCCGCCGCATGCGCATCTCATCACAACACCATAATCAACTCGTACCACACGTGCCCATATGCCACAAAATTATCAATACAATAATACCAATATCACAATAACTCATAGCCCATGGCTCATCAATAATGTATAGAAGAGTCTCAGCAAGAACCTAATGAAATGGAAGAATAACTCAACCAAGAAAGACGTTCCACGTATTAACAATTCCAATTAAATGCACATAAGAATAAACTCAACAACGCAAGATATAACATGTAATAACAAATAAATAAAATGCAAATAAGGATAAAGTCAACAATGAAAGATATACCATGTAATAACAACTTCAACTAAATGCAAATAAGAATAAAATAAGAGTCTAAGCCGGTCGATTTCCACATATAAGCCCGTGTATACACTCGTCGCATCATGTACACGTCTTTCACATAATTCAAATAGTGCAATTAAACTATATCCTACGCGGTACTTTTCCCACAAAGTTAGGCAAGATACTTACCTCAAATAGGCCAAATCAACTCAGAAAAGTGGCTTTTCCTTTACAATTCGCCTTGGCACGGATTAAATAAAACGACTTAATATCATTAAACAATGGAAGAGTAACCAATTCCGATAACTAAAGTTAATATCTTTACACAATTCCCCAAAAGTCAACAATAGTCGACCATGGGCCCACTCGATCAAAACCTGCATCCAAGGGTAGATCTCGACTACCCATAATCCCACTAGTTCATATATATATATATTTTTCCAATCCGAGTCCAATTCGACTCTTAAATCTCAAAATTTCATTTTCCAAAATATAGATAAAATCCCGCAAAAATTCAAATTCCATGAATTAAAGGTTAAATCTCTTAACTAATCATGTAATATAATTGAAAATGGATTAAAATCACTTGTCCAATAGTTGCATGTGAAAAGCGCCTCCTCAAAATCGCCTCCTACCGAGTCTAGGGTTCTAGAAAGTGATAAATGTACCTAAGTCCCGAAATCCCACTATTTTTATCAATTGCAAGTCTCTCAGTTCGCTTTGTGAAACCCGCAAATGCGAAATATCCATCGTAAAAGCGATGCCTGCAGATCCCTGGAGATGTCGCAAATGCGACACTGAATTTTCGAAGTCAGCCCCTTCTTAAAAGCGACCCATTTGATCGCATATGCAAAATGTCCCAGTACAGTTCCCCTTAGCATTTGCATGGCTGGCTTCACAAATTCGAAGCCTGCCAACCCACAACGCCTTCAAAAATGCGATAATTTATTTGCAAAAGCGGTGACCGCAAATGCAAACTGGTGCTTGCATTTGCGATAGTTGCAGCACCAACACACCATATGCTGAGAAACAAGCCAAAACCAATGCGGAACACGTCCGAAACTCATCCGAGCCCTCGGCTCCACACCAAATATCCATACAAGTCTAGAAACATCATACGAGCTCACTCTGATGAGTAAAACACCGAAATAACATCCAAAACTACGAATCGGAGATCAAAACACATGAAATTTCACAATGAACTCAAGAATCATTAGAATCAGAACCAATCGTCTGATTCCTATCAAACCAACTCGGAATGACACCAAATTTTGCTGACAAGTTCCAAATAACAAAACGGACCTGTTTAAGTCACAAAACCAAAGTCCGAACTCTATGGCCATAAAGAAAACCTATGTCAAACTCAAGGAATTTCTAAACCTTCAAATTACCAACTTTCGGCAAAACAAGTCAAATCAACCTAGGATTCTCCGAATTCAAACCGGGCATATGCCTAAGTCCAAATTCACTTTAAAATCCTATTGGAGTAATAAAAACAACGTTCCAGGGTCGTGTTCACAATAGTCAAACCTCGGTCAACATTTCCAACTTAAGCTTCTAAACCAAGAAGCAATGGGTCCGAAAAACCTTCCCGAAACAAATCACACCATCCCCGCAAGTCATAAAACCACAAATTCACATGTGTAAAACATTAAAAGGCAAAGCAGAGAACAAATACACAGAACAACCGGTCGGGTCGTTTCATTCTTCCCCTCTTAAAATAAACGTTCGTCCTCGAACGTGCATAGAGACATACCTAAAGTGCCAAAAAGCTAAGGATAACGACTTTGCATGTCATGCTCGCTCTCCAAGTCACATCCTTAACCTGTTGACCTTTCCGTTGTGCTTTCAATCAAGCAATTTTTTACCGTGAAAATGGTATTTACAATTAAATTTGATTTTGTGGTTCTAAAAATACATGATCTATTTTTATGCTGGTTGTTAAGCGATGGATGCTAAGTAAAAGGTTAGAAATTAGGATTATAGCTTACAAGAAGTATGATAATAGAACCAAACAGTTGAGATCGGGGGTCTCGAGCCGTCGGTTGTGAGGGCTCGGGGTCGAGCTGGATGGCCGATTCGGAGCTGTAGAGAGAAAGGATAACAGTTATGAGAGCTATGATGATGGCCCTTTACGATCAATGATAAGCAATAAATGAAGAAAAATAAACAAAACACAATGAATATAGGCCATAAATGAAGTAGTAAAATCAAGAGAATATGTTAAAGAGCAGAGAGAATATTCTTGTGTATTCAATATTGAGGATCAGGTCCCTTCAGAAAGTGACAAGGATCTCCCTTATATAGGATAGGGAATCCCAATGTAGTACATGTGCATTTATTACAAAGAGACATAGCTGGTACAACTATTCACTATTCTGGTACATGCTAGTACTTATCTTGTAGATATTGTCAGCTTTCGTAATGTGTCTTGGGAACTTCCCACTTATCCATGGTAGCTACCAACTCGCGCTGCCCCGAGGTTGAGCATAGGGGACCTCCGGGGTCGAACTTCGAACTGTACCTGGAGGCCTCTGGAGGCGGGCCGTGGCACATCATAACGGTCACAAAATTGGGCTCTCCAATTTTAGCCGTACACAGGAACATTGTACCAATGCATTAATTACAAAGATATGGGGCAGGTATAGCCACTTAATGCCCTGATGCAGGTCGGAGCTAGCTCTCTAGGTTTTGTCAGCCCTAGTCGTGCGCCTTGGAAACTTCCCACTTTCCTACCGCAACATTCTACTTGTACTGCCTCGAGGTTGGACACTGATGCCCCGTCGGGATAAATCTCGACCGTAGTCTCGAGCCTTTGGAAAGCTTGCTCACGCGGCGTTGTAATGGCCGAAAATATTGGACCCTCCGATTTTACCGTATACAGATTGTCCCCGCATTTCTTAGAGTGGAATGATAAGAAATGACTTTGATATCCATCTCTTAGAACTTCCCGCAATGTCATACTTACGACGTAGGCCTTTGCGATAACCGCTGTTTATAAATGGAAAAGATGTTTCTTTGAGTTGTCTCTAATTTATGCTTTATTTCCTTTTACCTGAATGCGTGATTTCTATTGATCGATGCGAATGTTGAGCCCGGGCGCAAGTATTTCTCTGGCTCTTGACTGATTAGTCCGATTTTTGCGGAATTGTTTTCCGGCCCTTGTACCGAGCCCAGGTAGGATCGATAAACTGGATCACCGGGACCCCTGACTTCGAGTTAAATAAGAGTAGGATTTCGAACTTTCAGTATGAGACATAGCCTTTTAGACCTCGTGATAGTCTTCGATGGGGGGGGGGGGGGGGGCTTGCTCGGACACCTAAGAATAAAGATAGCCTTTAGGCTTTTGGGGGCAGTCCCCAAGTGGGGGTTAGCTTAAGCTCGGGCTACCTGGGGACTTTCTTTGGACTCAGTGTGGATAGCCTTAAGTTGTTGCACAAATAGATCCTGGATGAGGGCTTACCCGAGTTTAGATGGTATTTCGAGGCCAAACCCATATGAATATAGTTTTAGCGCTTATTTTCTTCATGAGAGGAGCCCTCGAGATCGGGTACCATCTCGAGTCTCGTAATGATATTAATCTTTCTGGTGGAGGTCCTCGAGATCAGGTACCATCTCTGGACATATAGTGATGGCATCGGCTTCCTGAACCTAACTTCTTTTTTATGGAGGTCCTCGAGATCGGGTACCATCTCAGGATTGTAGTGATATTAATGGCTTCTTGGAGCCTATCTTCTTTTTGATGGAGGTCCTCGAGACCGGGTACCGTCTCGGACTTACAATGATGGCAATGGTTTTCTTGGAGCCTGTCTTCTTTTGATGGACGTCCTCGAAATCGGGTACCATCTTGGGACTTGTAATGATATTAATGGCTTCTTGGAGCCTGTCTTCTTTTGATGGAGGTCCTCGAGATAGGATACCATCTCGGGACTTCTAATGATATTAATGGCTTCTTGGAGCCTGTCTTCTTTTGATGGAGGTCATCCATAATTTCAGTATTGACGTTCTTGCCAAAATTTTCGCGCCAACTCTTGAGTTTTACCGTAGTCATGACTACTAAATTAGGATCCGTCCGGCAAGGGGGAGAGAGTTCTGCCTCCGGATATCGCCTTGTTCGCGGAGCACCGTCGATGCTAAGCGGGCCTGCCTCGGGGCGTTTTGCTTTGAAAGGGAACTTCTCATCAGAATGGTCTCCCGATGTTCAGAGTCAACGGGAGCATACCTTGAGGTTTACTTCTTGGACAGGAGAGGGACACCATGAGTCGGTGAGGAAAGACTGCGAATGGGGAAAAAGGTAGTATTGCTGATACCTTCCCTGGGAGAGAGCATCAAGGTCTGAGTCGAGGGATTTTTGAATGTGTCCACGTATCCTTTTACACTGGGCCCCCCTTGATAGGGTTGTGCTTGACTTCTATCGAAAGTATCAGGTTACCTTGGCACAGATTCACCTGTCATTTTGGTGGATAGTGTTGATGATGAGGTTTTTTGTGGAGAAGGAAGGGCTTGAATTTATGCTCAATCATCTTATCAGGCTGTACCGGCCTTTTCACCATCGAAGTCTACTAACCTTACGATGTCGGCCGACCACACCTTTCATTATCGATGATGAATAAGACGGAGATCGGGAGCGGATGAGTCGACTCGTCTAAGTATGGACTGTTGATATTATCCCCGTGAAGTTCATGTCATTCCCTGAGGAATGGAATTTTACACATAAGTGGTACACTCGTGCCTCTGTAGTTTTTTAATTATGGTGAAGGTGGGTTCCGTGATTGCGCCTTCCTTTCCTCTTCTAATGAAATTTCATGGATGTTGTGCGAGGTCTCTGATCTGCCGGATTGGGCTCAGGAGTTGGCGACTCACTCGACTTATGATAATTGTAAGTGGCAAGCTCTGTCTCGGGGTAGATGGGAAGCAAAACATCATGGTACATGCTGTTTCATTTGGAAAGGCACTTTGTCCTTCTGCGTACTGAATCTTGTTATTGTAGGCATCGGGGAGTCTCTTGGGGTGAGGCCGTGCCCTCTCGGAGAAGGAGAAGGATTGCTAGCTTCTAGGCTAAAGAATGATAATAACGAACAAGAAATGCATTTGCAGGGCGAAGGTGTTCGAAGCAAAGCTAACCCATATCTTGAGCTCGGAGAGGATGTATTGACCGAGCCTGCAGCGCCCGTGATTTCCGGTTTTGGAAAGGCGGTTTCTCCTCCGCCGTCGTCTTCCTTTTCCGTTGACGGTGCTTTAAGGCATGAGGGTTATGTGCCGTCGACTCCGTATCCCATCGAAGGTGCTTCGAGGGATACTCGAAACCTAGGATCGTATATGTCGAGCGATCGTGGCCCGACCGGGATCGGCTCTTCTGGTGCTGAGGGAGCTAGACTAGCAGATGTACGCTCGTCCTTCTAGGAAGTTCAGCCGCTTCATTCTGCGGTGAGTTTTGGCGCAGGCCTTTTGAATTTCGCGCCTTCCCTTTCTTATTAAGTTTTCTTTTGCGAGCCTTTGATAAGCTTAGGTCCGAGCTGCTTCGCTGTGAAGCCAGGCTGCGGAAATCTTTGGATAGGGGGAAATCCTTTAATCTCCTTTGTCTGAAAAAGGAAGATGAGCTGGTATATCTACAGTGCGAGGCGGATCAAAGACGGAACTACGAGAGCCATCTTGAAAGACAGTTAACCTGCACTTTGTGCCGTCGTATGTTCCCGTTTCCACTTTCGGGTATTAATACTTTGATATTTCAATTGGAGAGCAAAACGGAGGAGCTGGAACGACTTTGGGCGAAGTTGGCCGGGTCAAACGTGAGTCTGACGAGTTGAAGGCTCAGGTAAATGCCCAAGTTGCGATCAAGGAGGATGCTTTGGCTAAGGCTTCTGCCCTCGAGGTACGACTCTGAAACGCTCGACCAAACGATCTTGTCCGAGCGAATACGGAGACAAGGCTCGACTCTGAGTTTTTGGAGGCGAAGGACGAGGTTGTGGATGCCAGGGCCGAGGCTGTAATGAGCCGTACTAAGGCCGACCAGAAAGTGGAAGTCTATTTGAAGGGTGCTGGTGATGCTAGAGTTGAGGTGAGAAGGGCCCTAGACCGTGGGAGCTGCAATAAGGAGTATGTGAGGTGTAAATCTTGGAAAAAAACTCTCGAGGAATTTCATGCCAGGGGCTTCGACCTCTCTGAAGAGATAAAGCCGGTGAAGGCGGAGGAATATGATGCTAAATTCCTTCTATCCGATGCCGAAGATAGCGAGGATGAGGCCGACGGGCCATAGTCCCCAAGGGGGACGTAGATTTCTTTTTCTGTTTCTGTATATAGTACTTTCAAAGTACGTTGTAAATGGAGTTTGTATTTTGTTATGTATATGTATAAAAGGAAACCTCATGGTTTTATTCCTTATGCGTTCCCTTTTGCCTTGATTTTTGCTAGATGGACTGGTCTTTGATTCCAAATTAAACCTTTGATTCACAATATGGCCCTGGGGCCCATTAGGATTGCCCGTAGGCTCTTACGCGCTCGGTCAATATGACCTTTTAGTATAAGCCGGTGTTCGAGCTCTTACGCTTTTTCTCTTAGGCATGTTTGGTCAACTGTTTTGGGTTTAGTCTCCGAGTCGGGTATCGACTCGAGCACATTTAACCCTCAAGTTTTTGAATTTCAAGCTGGCGACAGAGGCTCTTACGCTTTGGGTTGATGCGACCATTTATGTGGGCTGGCGACAATGGCTCTTACGCTTTGAGTCGATGCGACTTTTTATGTGGGCTGGCGATAATGGCTCTTACACTTTGGGTCAATGCGACATTTTATATATGCTTTATTTTTCCCTCGTTAAGGATTTTTGAGATTGTGTTTGCGTGACTCATTGACGGTTATAAAAACCTCGATTGTGAGTCGTTATATGGCGATGATCGAGCACCTCGGGAGGTTTGGCTCGGAGGCTGAGTATCTCGAAGCCTGTAATTTGGAGCTGACATGGTCGAAGCTCATTTGCCTATGTCGAGGGTAGCCTGTTTAACCGGTTCTTTTGAAGTAGATTCGAAGTAATTGAAGGCCTGTGATTTTGTAGCGGCGGTCGGGCGTCCCCGAGTCGCGTTAATTTGACTGGTACAGCCTTGTTACCGTAGTCATTTGTGTTTGGCCGGAGCTATCTTTAGTCCCGAGTGAAGTAGTTTCAGCGTCTATATCGAGGGTATGCCTTTTAGGGGTCTTACAAGTTCGAGATATAGCCTCAACTTTGAGATCAGGTTTATGCCTTTAGTAAGGTCTTACATGTTTTACATGCCTTAAAGGTCTTACAGTTTTGGATACTTGGTACAAGTATGGTTCATGCCTTGCTCGAGGTCTTACAGATATTGTCACTTGGTACAAGTGTGGTTTATGCCTTGCTTGAGGTCTTACAGATATTGTTGTTGCCTTATGTAGGTCTTACGAGATCGAGGCTGCCTGCTTGGGGTCTTATGGCCTCGGGTTTTTGGTAAGTGGCGATTGGCGACAGTCCCTGAGTTATCGAGGGTTCCTTGGCTCGGGAGCCATTATTTGTAAACTTGGTATTGCCTCATTGAGGGCTTACGAATTCGGAGATCTGACCCGGAGGCCGTGTGATCTTTGAGATTTTGACGCCAGTCCCCGAGTGTTCGGGGCGCTTTCGGCTTTGGAGCCGTTTTGTGACTTTGGTGTTTCCTCATTGAGGGCTTTTGAGTTTGGAGCTCCGACCCGCAGGTCATTCAGGTTTTGAATCGTTGACGCCAGTCCCCGAGTGTTCGGGCATTTATGGCAGAGGAGCTATTTCTTATAAAAAATACCGAGCTTCTTTGAAACGCAAAATGCTCTTGGGAAGTGTTCTTTGATTACTTGGTATAAGCATACATGACTTTGCCATCAGGGGCTCAGTGATTCTATACGGCACGGTTCGTTCGACCGTTTGGCCCGGTACATCGTTTTCCTATTGAGACCTCATTTGGTGTATCTTGGTTTTTCTGAGTAGGTGGACTTCCGGGGGGATGCCCCCCAGTATTCGAGGTCGACTGCAAAAGAATCCTTGAATACTTGTTGAGTCTTCCTTAGGTAGCATATGGGTGTTTCCTCGTTAAAAACCTTGTCGGTAAAACCCTTCTTGGGATAAAAACCCGGGTCGAAGGAAAAAAGTGCAACGCATGCTTTTGAAAACTAAGGCCTTCGAGAAGTGCTTCGGCTGTTTTGATCGGATACCTGCACTCAGGTTAGCATAGAGTGTAATTGAAAGAAAAGGGAAACAGTTATACCTTAGTGGAGAATGTGCCGGCGATGTTTCTAGCCCCGATATGTTTCAGTCGCTTGTGATGAGGATGCGGTACGGTCTTCTGCTTTGTTTAGTCGGGCTTGACCGAAGATGTAGTTTGATATCGCTATTTTACTGTTTGATTACCCTTTGGCTCCTTCGAGGGTGGAGGCACTAGTGTTGGCGTTACATCATGCATTGCGAACATTTCATTTGCCGCATGCTGTTCCCCGTAGACGGTTTTAATCCCATCCTTTGTCGGAAATTTCAACATTTGATGGAGGGTGGATGGTACTGCTCTCATGCAGTGTATCCATGGCCTTCCGATCAAGGCGTTGTACCTCATGTCTCCTTCGATGACATGGAATTTGGCATTTTGGGTTGTGCCAGCCACATTGACTGGGAGGGTGATTTCCCCTTTTGTTGTTTTGCTTGCCATGTTGAATTCGTTGAGGACTCGAGAGGCGGGTACGATTTGGTCATGCTGTCCGAGCTGAACTATCACCCTCGACCTGATAATGTTGGCCGAGCTACCTGGATCCACAAGTACACGTTTAATTTGAAATGTATTTACAAGGAAAGAGATCACCAGTGCATCGTTGTGAGGCTGAGACAAAGTCTTAATGTCCTCGTCGCTGAATGTGAGAGCATCCTCGGGTATGTAACCTCGAGTTCGCATTTCTCTGGTGATGGATATGTTTGTTCTTCTCATCATGGGCTCCTTTGGGGCATCGATGCCTCCCAAGATCATGTGGATGGCATGTTGTGGCTCATTCATTTCGTTCTTCTTGGCTGCCTCTCTTTCCCAGAACTGGTTTTTGGCGCGGTCGTTTAGGAATTCTCGGAGGTGACCTTTACTGAGTAGTCTAGCTACTTCTTCTCAGAGCTGGTGGCAATCCTCGGTCGTGTGGCCATGCATGTTGTGAAATTTACACACTGAGTTATGATTTCTTTGCGAAGGATTTGATTGTACAGGCCTGGGCCACTTGGCGCCTCTGGTTTTACTGATGGCGAACACGATGTCTGATATGTCGACGTTGAAGTTGTATTCCAACAAGCGAGGCACCTATGTTGGCCCTGTGTGCCTATCAAATCCGGCTCTGTTGACAAGTCTCTGAGGATTCTGTCCTCGATCCATCCTTCGATTGTTGCGGGGTATGTTGCACCTTGGGGCGTTTCTCTTGTCTTCGGTGTATGGCTGGTACCTTTCTTTGTTTGGCTTTGGCTCATTCGTCAGAAGCCTGCTTGGGTATACCGAGCCCGAGGGGGCTCCTAGTTGGTCGTCCTCGACCCTGATTTTTGACTGATATCGGTTGTGAACGTCCGACCAGGTCGCGGTGGGATATTCAACCAGATTCTGTTTCAGCTTCTTCAAAGCCGCCGAGCTTCCTTCATTCAAACCTTGAGTGAAGGCTTGCACTGCCCAGTCGTCGGAGACTGGTGGTAGTTCCATTCGTTCAATTTGAATGCGAGATACGAAATCTCGCAGCATCTCATTCTCCCCCTGCTTAATCTTGACGATGTCGGATTTCTTCGTTGCTACTTTGATGGCACCAGCATGTGCCTTAATGAAAGAATCCACCAGCATGGCAAATGAATCTATCGAGTTTGGGGCCAGGTGGTGATACCACATCATTGCCCCTTTAGAAAGCGTTTCCCCGAACTTCTTCAGCAGGACGGACTCGATCTCATCGTCTCTCAGGTCGTTGCCTTTCACCGCACAGGTGTAAGCATAACATGCTCGTTGGGGTCCGAGGTTCTGTTATACTTCGGAAGGTTGGGCATTCTGAACTTCTTTGGAATGGGCTTCGGAGCATCTTCCTGCGGGAATGGCTTTTGTACAAACTTCTTTGAATCTACACCCTTCAGGACCAGGGGTGCGCCCGGGATTTGGTCGACCCTAGAGTTGTAGGTCTCTATCTTCTTATTATTGACTTTTATCTTTTTCTCTCCCGACTCGATCCTCTTGGTGAGATCCTCGAGCGTCTTTACGATGGCGGGGTCGGATGCCGATCCGTTGCCGCTTGATCTTTCCGGTACTTGCTCGGCTGGGGAAGCGGTTCCCGGTGCTACCGTGCTGGGAGTTTTCTGGTAACTTTGCAGTTGGGTAATCGCCAACTGTTGTGCCTGCAATATTTCAAAAATAACGTGAAGGCTAACCTCCCTTTCTTCTCTAGTCGGAGTTTTTGGACTTCTTGTTGTTCTACTTGATGTACGCTCCTGTTGGTATGGGAGCTTATATCGATGTGCTGGGCCTCGCGCGAGACTGTGTCCACGGGAATTGGTTCTGGTGTGTTCCCAGGGTTTCGTGGTAGTACACCAGCACCTGGAACATTCACACCATTCTCTCCGTGGTCCTCAAGATTGTTGTTTTCACCTCCATTTACTGAGTTAGACATTTCGACCTGAAATCGAAGATTTTGGACAAGAAAAGCGTGAAAGATAACTTGTGTTATGTAGTAAAACCAGCAAGAAAATAATCACTATTATTTTTAGCCCCACGGTGGGTGCCAAACTATTTACCGTGAAAATGGTAATTACAATTAAATTTGATTTTATGGTTCTAAAAATACGTGATCTATTTTTATGTTGGTTGTTAAGAGATGGATGCTAAGTAAAAGTTTAGAAATTAGGATTATATCTTAGAAACGATATGATAATCGAACCAAACAGTTGAGATCGAGGGTCTCGCGGAGAAGTAGAGATAAAGGATAACAATTATGAGAGCTATGATGATGACCCTTTACGATCAATGATAAGCAATAAATGAAGAACAATAAATAGAACACAATGAATATAGGCCACAAATGAAGTAGTAAAATCAAGAGAGTATGTTAAAGAGTAGAGAGAATGTTCTTGTGTATTCAATATTGAGGATCAGGTCCCTTTACAAAGTGACAAGGATCTCCCTTATATAGGATAGGGAATCCCAATGTAGTACACGTGCATTTATTACAAAGAGACATAGCTGGTACAGTTATTTACTAGTCTGGTACATGCTAGTACTTATCTTGTAGATATTGTCAGCTTTGGTAATGTGTCTTGGGAACTTCCCGCTTATCCATGGTAGCTACCAACTCGCGCCGCCTCGAGGTCGAGCATAGGGACCCCCAGGGTCGAACTTCAAACTGTACCTCGAGGCCTCTAGAGGCGGGCCGTGGAACGTCATAATGGTCGCAAAATCAGGTTCTCCGATTTCAGCTGTACACAGGAACATAGTACCAAAGCATTAATTACAAATATATGGGGCATGTATAGCCACTTAATGCCTTGATACGGGTCAGAGCTAGCTCTCTAAGTTTTGTCAGCCCTAGTCGTGCGCCTAGGGAACTTCCCACTTTCCTACCGTAACCTTCGACTTGTGCTGCCTCGAGGTTGGACACCGATGCCCCCTCGGGAATCTCGACTGTAGTCTCGAGCCTTTGGAAAGCTTGCTCACGAGGCGTTGTAATGGCCGAGAATTGGACCCTTCGATTTTACCGTATACAGCAATATTCTTTGGCCTCAACTTTCGGACTTGTCTGTCCAAGATGGCTCCTGGTTCCTCAACATAAGTCAAATCTTTGCCCAATTGGACTGAGCTGAAATCGAATACATGCGATGGATCACTATAATACTTCCGGAGCACGGAAACATAGAACACCTGGTGAACTGCCAATAAGCTGGGTGGCAATGCAAGTTTGTAGGCCACCTCACCCACTTTCTCAAGGATCTCAAAAGGACCAATATAGCGAGGACACAACTTTCCCTTCTTCCCGAATCTCATCACACCAGCAAAACTTTGAGCAAAACTCGCTCGCCTACCATGAATGCTACATCACGAGCCCTCCGATTAGCATAACTCTTCTCATTGCGCAGTACAGAGCTAATTCTGAATTAACTTCACCTTCTCCAAAGCATCTCTAACAAAATCAGTGCCCAACAACCCATCCTTCCTAGGCTCACACCTTCCAACCGGAGAACAACATTGCCTCCCATATAAGGACTCATAAGGAGCCATCTGGATGCTCGACTGATAGCTATTGTTGCTGTAGGCGAGCTCTACGAGTGGTAGAAACTGATCCCATGAACCCCCGAAATCAATAACATAGGAACGTAACCTGTCTTGCAAGATTTGAATAGTGTGCTAGGATTGCCTATTCGTCAGGGAATGAAATGACATGCTCATCTCAACCCGTGTGCCTAACTCACGTTGCACAACTCCCCAAAAATGCGATCTGAACTGTGTGCCTTGATCGGCTATAATAGACACCGGCACACCATGAAGATGAATAATCTCTCGAATATAAATCCGAGCCAGCTGCTCCGAAGAGTAGGTAGTCATGACCGGAATGAAGTGTGCATACTTGTCTTGTCTATCCACAATAACCCATACTGCGTCAAATATCTTTAATGTTCGTGGAAGTCCAACCACAAAATCCATGGTGATACGCTCCCACTTCTACTCTGGAATATCTAGTCTCTGAAGCAAACCACCTATTCTCTAATGCTCGTACTTCACCTGTTGGCAGTTCAAACACCAAGCTACATACTCCACAATATCTTTCTTCATTCTTCTCCACCAGTAGTACTGCCTCAAATCCTGATACATCTTCGTGGAACCAGAGTGAATAGAATACCGCGAACTATGGGCCTCACCAAGAATCAACTCACGCAACCCATCCACATTGGGCACAGAAATTCGGCCCTGCATCTGCAACACCTCCTTGTCATCACCATCCTACCCCGTGTATTTCAGGACAAGCAAGTGGGGATCATCATACTGACGCGCCTTGATGCGCTCAAACAAAGAAGATCGTGAAACCACACAAGCAACAACTCGGCTAGGCTTCGAAAATATATAGCCTCAAGAACCTGTTGGCCAAATACTGAACATCCAATGCAAGAAGTCTCTCCCCAACTAGGATATAAGAAAGACTCTCCATACTCTCAACCTTCCTACTCAAAGCATCGACCACCACATTGTCCTTCCTGGAATGATAAGAATGGTGATATCATAGTCCTTTAGTAGCTCTAACCACCTTCGTTGCCTCAAGTTTAGATATTTTTGCTTGAACAAGTGTTGTAGACTCTTGTGGTCTGTGAATACCTCAAGAGACACGCCATAGAGATAGTTCCTCCAAATCTTCAGCGCGTAAACAATGGCTGACAATTCTAAATCATGCATTGGGTAATTCTTCTCATGGGGCTTCAGCTGACATGAAGCATATTCAGTTACTCTACCCTCTTGCACCAATACACATCCAACGTTGATCTGCAAAGCATCACAATAAACTGTATGAGAACATGATGTCGAAGGCAAAACCATAACTGAGTCGCGGCCTAGGAAATCTTGATCTTCAGAAAGCTCTCCTCACACTCATTAGACCACCTGAATGGGGTACCGTTATGAGTCAATCTAGTCAAATGAGCTGCGATAGATGAAAACCCTCCACGAAACAATGATAATATCGAGACAAGCCTAGAAAACTCCGAATCTCGGTAGCAGAAGACGATGTCGGCCAACTCTGAACTGCCTCCACCTTCTTCGCATCCACCTTAATCCCCTCACTAAACACCACATGGCCCAAAAATGACACCAAATCAAGCCAAACTCACACTTGAAGAATTTAGCATATAGCTTCTTCTCCCTTAAGGTATGGATCACGATCCTTAAATGTTGCTCATGATCCTCCCCGCTGCGGAATACACCAAAATGTCGTCAATGAACACGATGATGAAAGAATTAACATATGGCTGGAATACACTAATCATCAAGTGTATGAATGTTGCCGGGCATTGGTTAGCTCAAATGACATGAACAAAAACTCATAGTGACCATATCAAGTCCTAAAAGCCATCTTCGGAATATCTGAATCCCGGATCTTCAGCTAATGATACCCCAATCTCAAGTCAATTTTCAAGACTCCCGAGCACCCTGAAGCTGTTCGAACAAATCATCAATGCGCGATAGTGGGTACTTGTTCTTGATTGTAACTTTGTTCAGCTGCTTGTAATCAACACACATCCTCATAATATCGTCATTCTTCTTCACAAATAGAGTTGGAGCACCCCAAAGCGAGACACTCAGTCGGATGAAACCCTTATCAAGCAACTCCTGAAGTTGTTCGTTTAATTCCTGCAACTCTACTGGTGCCATATGATATGGAGTGAGAAAGATTGGTTGAGTGCCCGATACAAAGTCAATACCAAAATCGATATCCCTATGGATGGAATGCCCGACTGGTCAGCTAGTAAATATTTGGGAAATATCTCACTATCGAAACTGAATCAACGCTAGGAGTATCAGCACTAACATCCCTTGCAAAGTCTAAATATGCTAAGCACCCCTTTTCAACCATTCGTCGTGCCTTCAGGAAAGAAATCACTCTACTAGGAACATAATCCGATGTACCTCTCCACTCCAACTACGTAAAACCCGGCATAGCTAATGTCACGATCTTGGCGCGACAATCCAAAATAACGTGATAGGGAGACAACCAATCCATGCCCAATATCACGTCAAATTCCACCATATTGAGTAGCAGAGGGTCAACCCTGGTCTCATAACCCCCGATAGTAACCAAACATAATCGATAAACATAGTCTACCACAATAGAATCTCCCATAGGTGTAGATATATAAATAGCCATACTCAAGGAATCACGAGATATATCCAAATATGAATCAAAACAAGATGACACATATGAATACGTGGAACCAAATAAAATAAAACTGAGGCATCCCTATGAAAGACTAGAATAATACATGTGATGACATCATCTGATGCAATAGCCTCGGTCCTACCCAGAAAAGTATACCCAAAGGGCCTGACCTCTTCCTCTAAGACGACCTCTACCCACCTAACCTCCACCCCTAACTGGTTGTGTAGGTAGAGCGGCATTAGAGCAACAACCATAGCGTGTGAACCCTGTGGAGGTGCACCCCTCTATGTCTAGGAAAGTCCCTCAACATATGCCTAGTATCACCTCACTCAAAACAACCTCTCTGCGGGCGTGGCTGCTCGAATTGAGTATAACCCGGTCGACTGGAATGAACACTAAAGGCACACCGTGCAGGAGGTGCACTAGAAAGTGGCTGTGCATAATGGGCAATTTGAGACCTCCGAATAGCTGGAGCACTACAAGTAGCCTAAAGCGCAGAATGAACTGGTCGACCCACATAACCTCTACCATGATACGCTGAATTCGCGGTGCGGGAACCACTAAATCCTCCAAAATTTAGAGGCCTCTTGGAATCCCTATCCTCCCTCTTCTAGCTACGGATACACTCCAACCTGCGAGCGATCTCCACAACCTGCTAAAATAGAGTATCAGTCTCCAACTCCTGTGCAATACTAAATCTAATACCATAACTCTCTGACTGTAGAAACCAAAGAAGGTGCATGGCGGGACAACTCACTAAACCTTATTGAATACTCACACCATCATAGTCCCCTAATGTAGCTACTCGAACTCTGTATGCCACGCATCCCGGAGGGTTTGTAGGATGCGCTCCCTAAAAAATATATCTAAAAACTAAGTCCAAGTGAGTGGCGTTGCTCAAGTGTCCTACCCTCCTCACAAGCCTGCCACCACCTATATGTTGTTATTGTCAGCTGAAATATAGTAAAAGCGACTCTGCTCACCTCCACAATCCCCATGGTACAAAGAATACGGTGGCACCGATTTAGAAAAATCTTTGCATCTTCAGAAACTGCACAACTGTAGGAGGATCATACTTCTTGACCTCCTCAAGTCTCCTCTACTCCTCCTCTGATGCCTCTGGCCTGACTCAGGCTAATCAACGATAACAGGTTGTGCTGGCATAATGTCGATACCCCCTTTTCTCGGGAAATCGGGTTTATGACATTTAGACGGACAACTCGTTTCCTTTTGGGAATTGGGTTTGGATTGAAGAGTCGCCACCTAATGATTAAGTGCATTAGGACACTAAGAAGAACTTTGATTTAGAAAACCAGAGATTGGGTAAGGGCTTGAAATTATCCTAAGGGGAAGGTGTTAGGCACCCCTCAAGATCCACTAGTGTGGTTCCTGCCATGCTATAATCGTGACTTTAAGTGCAAAACAACAAGCAAGAATTACAAATACGAGGAAGTTTTCACATAATGGTTGAGAGAAATTGAAATTAAAAGAAATTAAAGAAGCTGAAGTTTGGGAAGAAAGTAGTCTTTGAAATTCTGAAAATAAACAAGTAAAGGGAAGGGGTTTTCACATAATTACTGCAAGTAATTGAAGTTAAAAAAAAGATTAAAGAAGCTGAAATTTGAGAAAAGCAGTCTTTTAAAAATAAACAAGTAAAGGGAGTGGGTCCTAGGTTTATAAATAATATGGATCACCCCACACAACACCCGGTAACCGTTTATACACGTGGTGTTATCGCGTGGTCATCATATCCATATCTACCATTTCCCACCCCGTTAAGGTATTAAAACGCGGAATAGTCTCGTTTTCTTATTGCATGCTACTACCCGCTCCAATCCTATCAGTCCCGGAGGTATTTGGGACTACTAATCCTAAAGGGAAGGGATGTGAGGTTTTATAGCTTCAAAGGACAAAATTCTAAGGCGACAATCAAAACACATATGTAACAAATATGGGGGAGAAGCACATAACAGATAGAAAGGGCTCAAACAAACCTCCTTAAAAAACAAAANTAGAGCAGATATACGGAAACACATAACAATTAAAAGGCTCAAACATGCCTCCTCAACTTAAAGACATATTGTTTAGCATGTCTTGCACATACTGGTTATGGTCTTAATTAAACATAAAGGAAACGTGAGACAGACTGATTTATTACATATTTCAGATAAGAAACCCGAATCAGACGTGCCTGCTGGTTGGAATTTAACGAAGTCTGATTCCATTAACTAATTCACCTTATGGCTTGCCTAGGTGAAACCTATAGGCATGATATCTAACAATGCCGGAGTGTACTAATTTTTAAAGAAGAAGACTTGTTGGTTAACAAAGCATAAGTTTTGTGGATATTATGCAATGCTATTTACTGATTTTAGACTTATAGGCAAAATAGACGATTCAGACTTAGTTGATAGTTCCTATAGGCATGCTCTCTGGATGCTAAATGATTTTAAAACATTTACAGTCGAAATAAAAGTGCAGAAGTCCTATAGGCATGGTGTCTAGAATGTTGTCTGTTATTCAAACCTAAAAATACGTTTGCCTAGTGATAGATGCATATGCAGAATTCAGGAAGTCCTATAGCCATGTTATCTATGTGATATGCAGAAATGCGGAAACCTACAGACATGGTTTTTATATGAAATGCAGAAAGCTATAGACATGGTTCTTATAAAATGCAGAAGTGCAGAAACTTATAGGCATGGTTTCTATATGAAAATGCAAAACCTATAAACAGGATTTCTATATGAAAAGCAGAACTGAAAAGCAGGACATGAATTGC
>NC_031997.1:10814700-10919065 GCF_001879085.1 Nicotiana attenuata | reverse complement strand
GATCCCCAAGGGGATGTCGCAAATGCGCCACTGACTTCGTATTTGTGAAATCAGCCCCTTCGCAGAAGCGACCCATTTGATTGCATATGTGAAATATCCCAGCTTAGGTCTCATTCGCATTTGTGAGGCTGGCTTCGCATCGCAAATCCGAAGCCTGCCAGCCACAACCCCTTCGCAAATTCAATAATTTATTTCCAAAAGTTGTTACCGCAAATGCGAACTGTTGCTCGCATTTATGATAACTGCAACACCAGCACACTAGCTGCTGTGAAGCAAGACAAAATGATCCGAAACATGTCTGAAACTCTCCCGAGCCCTCGAGGCTCCACACCAAACATCAACACAAGTTTAAAAATATCATAAGACCTCACTCACATGATCAAAACCCTGAAATAAAATTTCGGAACTTTGAATTGGACATCAAAACACTTGATGTTTCACAATGAACTCAAGAATCGTTAAAATCAACCAAGCATCTGATTCCTACCAAACCAACTCGGAATGACACTAATTTTTGCCAACAAGTTTCAAATAAAATAATGGACTTATTCCAAGTGCCAAAACCAAAATCCAAACTCGGTAGCCATAAATTCAACCTACGGTAAAACTCAAGGAATTTCTAAACCTTCAAATTGTCAACTTTCGGTAAAACAAGCCAAATCAACCTAGGAACCCCCGAGTTCAAATACGGGAATACTCCTAAGTCCAAATAACTATTAGAACCTATGGGAGTCATAAAAGTAATGTTCCAAGGTCGTTTTTAGAAAAGTCAAATCTCAGTCAATATTTCCAACTTAAGCTTCTATACCAAGATCCAAAGGGTCCAAATCGACCCAGAACATTCCCGAAACGAAACCAACCATCCCCACAAATCATAAAATCACAAATTCACATATGTGAAGTATCAAAAGGGGAAATAGGGCTCAAATACACAAAACAACTGGTCGGGTCGTTACATTTTATTAAGAAAAAGGATGGGTCTATAAGACTGTGTTTTGATACCGGAAGCTGAACAAAGTTACCATAAAGAACAAGTATCCACTACCGGGCATTGATGACTTATTTGATCAGCTTCAAGGTTCCAGGGTGTTCTCAAAGATTGACTTGAGATTGGGGTATCACTAGTTGAAGATCAGGGCTCCGGACATCCGTAAGACGGCATTTTAGGAGTCATTATGTGCATTATGAGTTTTTTGTGATGTCTTTTAGTTTTACCAATACCCCAACAACTTTCATGCATTTGATGAACAGTGTGTTCCAGGCTTATTTGGTCTCTTTTTTCGTTATGTTCATTAATGATATCTTGGTGTATTCCCGTAGCACTGAGAAGTAGGAGCAACATTTGAGGATTGTGCTTCAGACTTTGAGGGAGAAGAAATTGTATGCTAAGTTCTCCAAGTGCAAGTTTTTGTAGGACTCTATGGAATTCTTGGGTCATGTGGTGTCTAATGATGGGATCAAAGTGGTCCTAAAGAAAATTGAGGTAGTTTAGAGTTGGCCTAGACCTTCTACTGCATGATCAGGAGATTTTTAGGTTTGGATGGTTACTACCATCGCTTTGTAGAGGGATTTTCATCTATTGTAGCCCTATTGACTAAGTTGAATCAGAAGGGCGCTCCGTTCTAGTGGTCGGATGAGTGTAAGGAGAGCCTTTATAAGCCCAAGACTGCTTTGACTACGACACCAATTTCTGTTTTGCCTTTAGTATTAGGGTCATATACAGTTTATTGTGATGCTTTACAGGGTTGGCATTGAGTATGTGTTTATCCATAATGGTAGGGTGATTGTGTATGTATCACGCCAATTGAAAGCCCATGAGAAGAACTATCTGGTGCATGATTGGGAGTTAGCAGCTATTGTACACACAATCAAGATTTGGAGGCATTACCTATATGGCGTGTCTTGTGAGGTGTATACGGATCGTCAGAGTCTTCAACATCTATTCCAGCAAAAAGATTTGAACTTCAGGCAGCGTAGGTGATTGGAGTTATTCAAAGATTATAATATCACTATTCTTTATCATCCGGGGAAGGCTAATGTGGTGGCTGATGCCTTGAGTAAAAAGGCGAACAGTATGGAGAGTTTAGCACTCATCCTAGCTATAAAGAGGCATTTGGTTATGGACGTTTAGGCTTTGGCCTAAAGATTGGAGAGATTGGATATTTTAGAGCCTAGCAGAGTCCTTGCTTGTGTTGTATCTCAGTCGTCCTTGTTTGAGAGTATTAAGTCTCATTATTACGACGATCCCTATTTGCTTGTCCTTAAGGGCATGGTGTCGCGAGGTGGTGCTAAGGAAGTGACTATTGGTGATGATGGTGTATCGCAGCTTCAAGGTTGGATTTGTGTTCCTAATGTGGATGGATTAATGGAGTTGATTTTGAGGAGGCTCACAGTTTGCGGTATTCTATTCATCTAGGTGCAACGAATATGTATCGTGATTTGAAGTAGCATTATTGGTGTCGGAGGATCAGAAAGGATATTGTTAGATATGTTGTATGGTGTTTAATTTCCAGCAGGTCAGGTATGTGCATTAGAGATTGAGTGGTATGCTTCAGAAGTTTGAGATACCAGAGTAGAAGTGGTAGCGCATCACCATAGACTTTGTGGTAGGGTTGCCTCGGACGTTGAGGAAGTTTCACATTGTTTCGGTCATTATGGATAGACTGACCAAGTCTGCATATTTCATCCCAGTCATGACTTCCTACATTTTGGAGCAGTTAGCTATGATCTACATCAGAGAGATTGCCCTCTTGCATAGCGTGCCTACGTCTATCATCTCGGATCGAGACACTCAGTTTACTTTGCCCTTCTGGAGGACTATTGAGCGTGAGTTGGGCACACAGGTTGAGTTAAGCACTACATTTTACCCTCATACAAATGGGCAGTTCGAGCGGACTATTTAGATCTTGGAGGATATGTTTAGGGCTTGCATTATTGATTTTGGGGGTTAATGGGACCAGTTTCTACCTTTAGCATAATTCGCCTATAACAACAACTACTAGTCGAGTATCAAGATGGCTTCGTGTAAAGACTTATATGGGAGGTGATGTCATTCTCCGGTTAGTTGGTTTGAGATTGGTGAGGCTAGATTATTGGTCATAGACTTGGTTCATGATGCTTTGGAGAAGGTGAAATTGAATCAGGAGTGGCTTCGTATAACGTAGTCCAGGCA
Source organism: Nicotiana attenuata (assembly GCF_001879085.1). Taxonomy (NCBI): domain Eukaryota; kingdom Viridiplantae; phylum Streptophyta; class Magnoliopsida; order Solanales; family Solanaceae; genus Nicotiana; species Nicotiana attenuata. The sequence continues at coordinate 10,915,893 of NC_031997.1, read as the reverse complement.
AAAGAGTTATGTTGATAGGAAGGTTCGTGATGTAGCTTTCATGGAAGGTGAGAATGTTTTTGTATGAGATTCTCATATGAAAGGCATGATGAGATTTGGAAAGAAGGTCAAGTTGAGCCCTCAGTGTATTGGTCCTTTTGAGGTGTTAGAGAGAGTGAGTGAGGTGGGCTACAAACTTGCTTTTCCACCCAGCTTGTCGAGAGTTAACCAGTGCTTCATGTTTTCATGCTTCAGAAGTATTATGAGGATCAGTCCATTGTGTTGGATTTTTGTTCAGTGCAGTTGGATGAGAATCTGGCTTATGAGGAGGAGTCATGGGCAATTTTGGATCAGTAGGTTTGGAAGTTGAGGTCTAGGGATATTGCATCAGTGAAGGTTCAATGAAGAGCTCAACTAGTCAAGGAGGCAATTTGGGGATCGAGCGTCAAATGCGTAGAAGATATCCTCATCTATTTGACATCGCAGGTATGATTCTAAACTCGTTCGAGAAGAATATTTGTTTAAGATGGAGAGAATGGAACGACCCGGCCAATAGTTTTGTATATTTGAACCCTGATTCCCGCATTTGATACTTCTTGTGTGCTTGATTTATGTTTTGTCACTTGTAGGGATAGTTGGTTTGGTTCTGGTAAGGTTTTGGAGTGAGTTGGAATACTTAGTTTCGTTGTTGGAAGCTTAAGTTGTAAGAGTTGACCAAGGTTGACTTTTGTGAAAACGGTCTCAGATTCATGTTTTGATGGTTCCTATAGGTTCATGTGGTGATTATATATTTAGCCATATGTACGGATTTGTAATTTGAAGTTCCTAGAATAATTTAGCTCTATTTGTCGAAACTTAGCATTTTGAAAGTTTGGAAAGTTCATAAGTTGATTTTACTCTGAGGCTATCGGGTTTAGATTGTTGTTTCGGGACTGGGAATAGGTTCGTTTTGTCATTTTGGACTTGTGTTCAAAGTTTGGTTTCATTCTGGGTTGGTTTGGTATGAATCGGACACATGGTTGAGAAATTTGAAGTTCTTGAAAACAAAGGATTGCATGATGTGTTTTGGTGTTTATAACATTATTATGATGTAATTTTGATGTTTTTTTTGCTTACAAGGGAGTTCATATGAGGTTTAGATACTTGTGTGGATTTATAGTCTGGGGCCCGAGGGACTCGGGAGAGTTCCAAATGAGTTTCGATGGTCTGCTCGCAATTGCGAAGGTCCGCATTTGCGGGGTCTAGACTACATTTGTGATAATGGAAAGTGAAGGCCAACTTTGTAATTGTAGAGCTGGTGTCTCAATTGCGACATCCGCAGTTGCAAAGGGAGTACCGCATTTGCGACACTTGGTCGCATTTGAGACTCTCGTGATTGCATTTGCGAGAACTGATGCTGATGGAGCCATTCGCATTTGCGAGCCATTTCTGCATTTGCGAGGCTCGCGATTGCAAACCTTTGGTCACATTTTCAGTAGCTGGTTATTAGGAAGAAATTTCGAGACTTAGACCCGTTACCTCATATTTTGAACCATAGACTTAGACATTGGCGATTTCTAAAGGAGACTTTCATACAAGGATTTGGGGTGAGTGATTTATACCTATATTTCTGTTATTATTTTAAGAATCTACATGGATTATTATCACCCAAAACATAAAATTTTGAGGAAAGTTTGGGGGGTTTTCCTACAACTGAAGATAGTGGAAATTGGGGATTTGGGAGTCGATTTGGACTTGGTTTTGGAAGCTAATCACATATTTGGATTCCTGGGTTTATGGGTAGTCGGGATCTACCCCTTGACTCAAGTTTTCACTGTGTGGTCCCGGGTTGGCTTTTTTTAACTTTTTCAAAATTGAATAGATTGAGGCTTTATTATTCGAAATTAATTCCTATCGCATTATTTGATATTATTGAGTTGTTTTTGGCTAGATATGACCCGTTCGGAGGCCGATTTGAGAGGTAAAAGATTTTTGGAGTATTTATTCTTGCGCTTTAATGTAAGTATCTTGGCTAAGCTTGGCTTGAGGATAATTTTCCCATTGGCTATGGAATTTGTTGTATGATGGGGGTAACACACGTGCAAGGTGACGAGCGTATATGAGTGCACTATGGTTATTCGTGAACCGGGTAGACTTTAGGCTATTATGTGCCTTGTTTTTCTAATATGCCTCCTTGTTACCGTTGTTTCTTTGCTTATATGACAACTTGAGCTATTAACCATGCTAGAAATCATGTCTAGGCTATGTGCTTATTCGTTTGAGATGTGATAGAGCTAGTTTGGTATGTTGAATTTTTTGCCTTGATTGTAGTCATATTCATCAATCACGATATTATATTCATGTATTACATCACCATCTCTGTACACTTCTTATATGGCATTTCACATGTTGTTAGTGTCCTTACTTGTGTGACACGGGTTTGAGCGGATTAATGACTGAACTTGGGCCATATAACTGTATTGATATTGATAGTAAGGTGACGCGTGCGCCACACCATATTGGGCTGATTGATATTGATAGTGAGGTGACACATATGATGATTGTTGACTTTTGATCAAATGAGCTTGGGCTAGGATCCGCCCCTTCAGAGTCAGGTATTAATTTGTGTGTTCAGGCACACAAGATGTGCTTGGTAAGAGACCTATATCAGGTACCCGTATAGTGCTGAGTGTGGGCGTGTGTGATGATTGAGGGTACTCGTGCCAGGCATTATACATGTGCTAAGATTTGATATACTTGATGATTCAACTGCGATATCATTTGAATTTGGTACATAAACATGTCATGCAGGAATGAAGTTGAAACTTTCTCGTGCTATCAGGTAATTGATGTCTTTATTTAATATTTAAAGTATGAAAATCGTAGTTCAAATTGATAATCCCTGTTTAGGTAATTTCTGTGGTATTATCAATGCTTTGATTGATATATTTGAAAATCATACTTATTGCTCCTCTTATCGTGATAAGGTTGTACCTGATTTTACTTGAACTACTTTTCCTTTTGTCGTTATTATGCTGTTATTGGTGATGTTGCTATTGAGAATGAGCATTGGACCTTGCCAAGCTCGTCACTGCTTTTAGCCCGGGGTTAGGCTTGTTGCTTATTGAGTACATGAGACCAGTTGTACTCATACTACACTCTGCACTTTATGTGCAGATCTAGGTGCTGCTGAGAGAGGTGATTACTAGAGAGTGGAATCTATACATGTTGGAGATTTCGAGGTAGCACTGCTGTTCCGTTCGCAGGCCTTGAAGTCGCTTTTTCTTAGTTCATGCTATTACTATTTTTGATCTTTCAGATAGTATTGTATTTTGGTTCAAACTCTATATTTAAATTCTATAGAGTTCATGTACTCGACGACACCAGATTGTGGGATGGTTTTCAGTTGTATTATTGCTAGTGGCTTCAGTTATTTATATTATTCCGTTGTTAAGACTATTTCATACTATTATTGAAGTTTATTTCTGCTTATTGGTTGTTGGCTTGCCTAGCAAGCAGTGTTAGGCTCCATCACGACTCTGGTGAGATTTTATGTGACACATCAACAGCTAAAATCATTCTCATGTTTAGAAATTCTTTGATGCAAGCTCCATAAAATACAAAAAAAATATAAGAACATTGCCTCCACAGCAAGCTTCAATGCCATCTTACTGCCTCGATTTCCATTTTTAAGAACATAACTATATTTATTTGAATAGCTTACTCGTGCTCAGTTGTCCCCCTTATTAATTTCTTAGAAAGAACACACCACCATTTCTAATAGCTCGCCTCACGATTCAAATGATTACGAATAATAATCATAATTTGTTTAATCGATGGCCCTTTACTATCAGCAAAGTCATTCATCATGAATCCAACAATGATAGACGCCGATGCACGTCGATGTTGACTCTTTATATTTTGGACACCACAAGTTTACTCATTATTATACTTGGTAATATAGAACCTATGCTCTTTGACGTACTTCACTGCGTGCAGCATTTAGTTCGCAATTCTGAACCTCAGCCACCACATACAATAATTTACTACTCTTCTTTACATAGAAGCTAAATGCCTTCTTTACAGAAGCTAGCTTCAACGCCCCCAACTAACTCCTATTTGTTCTTGAATATTTTTCCAAAGGAAAAATATAGAAAGATGTGGAGGTCGAGTATTAGGGTTGTAGGTTAGGAGATAGTTGAGTCTTGCCTTACTTCGCACCTTTGTAAGACTAGTCTCGTAGAGTTTTTTGTCTAAGATAGCTAGTGGCAATGTTGTGTCTTACTATTTCACTTTTCAATGCAGGACCTTTTGATTAGCTTCCGCTTTTGCTTTCCATCTTTCTTCTAGATTTCATATAGTTCGTATTTTTCCTAAGATATCTGTGGTGATACTAATATTGTCTCATTTTTGTCCTTTTATTTTCTTGAGCCGAGGGTCTTCCGGAAACAGTCTCTCTACTCCTTCGGGGTAGGGGTAAGGTCTGCGTACACACTACCCTAACCAGACCCCACTAGTGGGATTTTACTGGGTTGTTGTTATTTATTTTTCCAAGGAAAAAATAGTTTCGTCTTTATAATCGTGGCTCCCTTGTGTTCTATGAGCAACAGTTCTCTCAATGATGATGATGCTCTGACACATCGTCATCTGCTGGAATATCCATATTCATTAGATATTCTCCATTATTATTCAACCCATGAATATTGTAATTATCCCATCCTTCATTATTAATTATCTCTTCATCAACTAATGGCTATGAAGGTGGTGGATGGTGGTGGTGTTGATGTTGAAGCTTGTTGTGAGCTCTCAACCACGTTTATCCTTAGAATAAGCCTAGTACCATCACTAGCAGTATCAAGAAGATAAAATTCCATATCCTAATCATTCCTCATGAAAGAAGGTGCTACTTTACCTTACTAAGTACGGAATTAATTATATAGCCAATTAAAATATCATTGGACTCGCATTTTTACTGATCACATTTAGTTACGATCTCAACTAACTCATGAAAGGAATCACTCTAAGGAATACCAACAACTAATGTCGACGTCGACTTAGACTGTCATTTTCAGAATTTTACAGTCTCCATCCACTTACCCATATAATCACCACTAACTATGATATTGTCCCTCATATTTAGCAGATAGAATCTACCTAATAAATGAAGAATGATCGATAACCAGTTATATTAAAATCAGATCTTCAAAATGTCTAAGCAACTATAGAGAGCTTTTTACCACTTACAAGCTGTACACATCAAAGATTATATTCTTACAATAAATAGCAAACACAATATACTCACAAAAAGACCACCTAAATCGCTAATATGAGTTTTCCTCTTTGGACGCAAAAATAAGGAAATACAGCGATGCAGGCGAGCAAAGACCGCACTGGGGATAGTGGAAGCTAGAGAAACTAAGATTGATGCTATCTATGGAGCAAAAATCTAAGCTCAATCAATCAGTATATTTGATCGAAAGCACTGCTAGGCCACGTCGAAAGCGGGAGATGAAACTGATTTGGTTTCTTTCTATTTTTGGCAAAATATACTTATTCATGTTCTGGGCCGACTTGTATTTTCCAGGACTTTGGAAGTTGGATAGAATACATCTTTTCACTTTATTAATCCAAATCCCTAACCTTAAAAAAGGGTCACCTTGCAAAGATAATAACTTGAAGATTAGTTCCCCAATTGAATTTATAAAAAGGGTCGATTATCCACCCAACCTGAGTTTCTTTAATCCTTTTTAATTTTCTTAGACTTTTAATGTATTTTCTATATTTTTGTGTTACTATACTAGTTTATTAATTTATAATTTAAAAATCCATGCAACTTACCCCATATTTCAGGACTTACGTCTCGCTTCATATTTAATATGCCTTCTCCAGCGCTCCCACCATTTAAAACACCGATTTTAACATGATGACTCAGCCACAACCCTTTAACTTGATCAAAACAAGTAAAAATAAGTAGGTGGCGTAATATTTGATATGTACTTAATGCAAAATGGCAAAGGAAAAAAGTTAAAGAATAAAAAGATTAATTAAAATATGTCATGACCCGAAATATCTACAAAGTGCCGTTGCAACTCCTCACTCCTAAAACAAAGATATCATTTATATTTGAAGTATTAAATAACTTTTTCATTTTTGAGATATTTTTATGATGCTATTCAGTAATTTGTCAAAGCCTTTTTCTTTTAGAGTAAAATAGTGATTTATAATATTTTTTATGTGAATTTTATTTCTAAAGTACCTTTGGTCAGTAATACAAGAAAACAGGGAGATTGATGAGGATGTAACACATCGTATCAGAGCAGGGTTGATGAAATATAGGCTCGCTTCCGATGTCTTGTGTGATAAGGATGTGCCACTAAAGCTTAAAGGTAAGTTCTATAAAGTAGTGGTTAGACCGGCTATGTTGTATATGGCAATGGTAAGTCAAGAACTCTCATGTCCATAAGGTAAAAGTAGCTGCAATGAGAATGTTGTGATGGGGATGTGGGGGCATACCATATTGATAAAATTTAAAATAAAGTTATTCGGAAAAAGGTGGGAGTGGCCCCCGTGGAGGATAAAATGCGAGAGGTAAGACTGAGATGGTTCATGCAAGTGAAGAGGAGAAGCATTGATGCCCTAGTTAGGAGGAGTGAGCGGTTGGCCATAGTGGGTACGAGGATGGGTTGTGGTAGGCCAAAGAAGTATTGAGAAAAAGTGATTAGGCAGCATATGGCGCAGCTGGAGCTTACCGAGGACATGTCCCTTGATAGGAGGGTGTGGACGTCGAGAACTAGGATAGAAGGCTAGTAGGTAGTCGAGTATTTTGCTCTTCCTTTCTCAGACCCGTAGCATTAGTGTTAGTATGGTATCACTTTTTGTCACGACCCCAAATCCAATCTTAGGAATCGTGAAGGCACCTAGTACGCCTAACACATGATAAGTTTTAACAAAAATAACCAGCTCAACTAAATAAACATTAAACTGATAAATGAAATAGCGTAGCTAAAATCGAGCAATAGTTATACAACACCAAGACCTATAGTACAGAGACATAAGCTCTACTAAAATACACTAGGAATCTCTATTACAGTATTGTTCGGAAATAGAAGAAACAGTAGCACATGATCACTAGAAGGTGACTCCGAGGCCTGCGAGCGTCAAGAATGTGTACCTTGAAGTCTCCGAAATGTCTGAATCAACTCGCAGCATCCGGCACGTGTAGTGGTACCTGAATCTGCACAAAAATATGCAGAAGCGGAGTATGAGTACACCACAACTATATATAGTAAATATCAAGACTGACCTTGATGGTGAAATAACGAGGTAAGTCAAGACACTTACCAGACGCGAGAAAATTAGCTCACACCTATCTTTGATGAAATAAGCCGCAAGTTTAGGTAGAAAGAACAGCCAGTGTCAGAGAGATGACATTTGTTGAACTCTGGAAAATCTATACAATATATAAATACAAAACTAACTGAGAAAAGAATATCGAGATAATGATAATAATGTAGAGAACGTTAATATAAACTAACAATGAAAGTAGAGGCAACAAATAACAACATGAAGTAAACAGGTGATACGGCATCAAAATAATCAGAACACAGTTAAAAATACAATTGAAGTAAATTAAGGAAAAAAAGTGACGCTCCAAACAATCAAGACATTTTAACACAAGACTTTTCAACAAGAATCACTCCGAGGTACCCCGCTTCATAATCACAAATGACAAGTCATAAATCATAAATCATAAATTTTCCTTATATCGCCGCGTGAGTCTTACATTTAACTTTTTAAAATATTTTTTCCAAAATAGCTTCATGCGCTTTAGCCCCTTATCTCGCCATGTGGCTTCAAGTAATTTTCTTACTAGAAACATGCACATAAATCCCACCTTATCTCGCTGCATGCGCATCAATATCACCACACTTATACCGCCGTATGCGCATCACATCATAACACAATAATCAACTCGCACCACATGTTTCCATAAGCCACAACATTGCCAAATCAATAATAACAATATCACAATCAAAATAGCCCATGGCTCAACAATAATGTATACAAGAGTCTCAACAACAACCTAATGAACGGAAGAATAAACTCAACCAAGAATGATATTCCTTGTAGTAACAGCTACAATTAAATACAAATAAGGTTAATCTCAACAATGAAAGATACAACATGTGATAACAATTTCAAATAAATGCAAATAAGAATAGTCACACCTCTTTCTACCCATCCTGTATATTGTCCCCTTTGTTCCGTATTATAATAGAACCTTAATTAATTACCAAGTGCATAAAGAGAGAGAGAGAGAGGGGAGGTAGCTTCCAGAAAGATAGAGTTATAGAAAATTTAGACCCTTTATAGTGGGTTAAAAGAAAGAACAGACTCATATGAAAGTTCCCTAGAAACAGCGTGAGAGACAAATGAATCAAAAGATTAATGTTTGGTTCGGGAAGGGATTATGTAATTACCAGCCGAGAATAAAATCAAAAGAAGATTGGTAGAAAAAGCTAAAGTACTATTGATGGCTTCATGCAACTGGCTTTCACTCGAATCTTTTTCAGTTAGAAGGTTTTCTACTCCTTTATCCTTTGACTCTCAACTCAATGCATCACAGACTGACGAGTCTAAGACAACTTAGAAGATCTAATTGAACTTGGCTTACTTCTAACTGAATGCCGTACTTAACTAAGAGTTCTCCCGGTCCCGAGAGAACCCGAGATGTTAGCGATTAGTCAGCAAAAAGAGCTTTTTCCACCATTCTTTTAGGCCGGGCACCTTCTTTCTCTTTATTTCATTTTAGGAAGAAGAAGAAAGGTGAAGTTCTTCTGCAGTTTCTGCTTTCTTGTTGGCTTGGAGGTGCTTTCCTTCCTCTGTGGAGAGAAGACAGAAAAAGGATGTTTCCCCAGGGCGAAATGGGAGCTGTCTAAACCGTGAAAATGGGGTTTTGGGAGAGCAATACAAGCGTCGTGCAACTAGGCGAAGCAGCCCGAATGCTGCACCCTACATGGGACTTAACAGTGAAAGTTTTAACATGTAATAACAACTTAAACTAATTGCAAATAAGGGACCTAAGAGTCTAAACCATCAATTTCAACATATAACCCCTGTGTACACACTCGTCACCTCATGTACACGTCTGCCACACAATTCAAATGGTGCAATTAAACAAAATCCTACGGGGTAGTTCCCCCACACAAAGTTAGGTAAGATACTTACCTCAACTAGGCGAAATCAATACCAAAAATGGCTTATCCTTTGAAACTCTCCTCCACACGACTCAAATCTAACAAAAAAATGGCTTAATATCATCAAACAATGCAAGAGAAATCAATTTCGATTAATAAATTAAAGATCTATGTACAATTTCCCAAAAGTCAACCCGGAGCCCACCCGGTCAAGACCCGAGTCCAAGGGTAGACCTCAACTACCCATAACCCCACAAGTCCATATATATTTCTTGTTTTCAAATGGGAGTCAAATTCGACTCTCACATCTCAAAGTTTTATTTTTCAAAATATAGACAAAATTCCCCAAATGTTAGATTCAAATGCCATGGATTAGAGGTTAAATCTCATAACTAATCATGTAATATAATAAAAATAGGATCAAAATCACTTACCCATAGTTGTATGTGAAAATCCCTCTTAATAATTGCCTCCTATCGAATCTAGGGTTCTAAAATAAGATAAATAAAGCTAAGTCCCATTTTCCAGCCCTTTTGTTCAGCCGCTGAAGTTGCAAATGCAACCTTGGGATTGCAATTGCGGAACATGGATCGCAAAAGAGAACCCTGACAACTGTAATGACCCGACCATTCGTTTTGAGAGTTGTAGCCCCGTTACCTCATTTACCGCTCCTTTTGTGTTCTACAACTGTTATATGACTTATCGGCTTTGTTGTTTTGGGTCCGGAGAGATTTCAAAGTGATTTGAGACACTTAGTCTCCTAATTGAAAGCTTAAGTTGGAAAAGTTGACCGGATATCGACTTATGTGTAAGCGACCTCGGATTTGAATTTTGATGGTTCCATTAGCTCCGTCAGGTGATTTTGGACTTAGGAGCGTGTTCGAATTGTGATCTGGAGGTCCGTAGTAGAATTAGGCCTGAATTGGCAAAAGTTGGAATTTTGGAAAGTTTGATCGATGGTAGACTTTTTGATATCGGGGTCAGATTGGATTTTCGGAAGTTGGAGTAGGTTCATGGTGTCATTTATGACTTGTGTGCAAAATTTAACGTCAATCGGACGTGATTTGATAGGTTTCGACATCGTTTGTAGAATTTGAAATTTCAATGTTTCGTTAGGCTTGAATCCGTGTGTAATTCGTGTTTTTGATGTTCTTTGAGGTGATTTGAGGGTTCAAATAAGTTCGTACTGGGTTATAAGACTTAATGTTATGTTTGGTTGAGGTCCCAGGGGCCTCGGGTTGATTTCGGATGGTTAACGGATCATTTTTGGACTAGGTTGTTGGCTGATAACTGTTGGCGTGTTCTTCTGGTTTCCTCATACGCATTCGCGAGAGGAGTCTCGCATTCGCGAAGGGTGTTTGAGAGCTGGGAAGATGTTGTTCTTCGCATTCGTGAAGAAGAGGACGCGAATACGAATGTATGGATTGTGTGTGCATCGCGAACGCGGGTGAGGTGTCTCGTTCGCTAAGAGGAGTGAGGCAGCTGCAGACCCCAGCTATTTGGTCTATGAGTTCGCGGAAGGGGAGTCAGTGAAGCATCGCATTCGCGGTAGGTGGGACGCGTTCGCGAAGAGGGTTTTCGACAGTAGAATCATTTGTGCTACGCAAACGCGGGGGAAAGGTCGTGTTCGCGATGAAGGAATGACTGGGCAGCAGAGTTAAATTTCAAAAATGAGGCTTTGATCCCATTTTTATATTTTGAGCTAGATACCACAGATTTGGGCGATTCTTGAAGGAATTTTCAAGGAGTTCATCGGGCTAAGTAATTCTTAATTGGTTTTAGCAAAATTCCATGATTATGACTTTAATTCCATCATTTAATTTGTGATTTGGGGTGGAAAATTGGGGAAAAAGCGGAAGAGTTCTTGAGAGAGATTTTTGAGGTTTCGAATGAGATTTGTTATAGGATTTGGGTAAATTTGGTATGGTTAGACTAGTGCGTGAACGGGCTTTCGGGTTTTTTGACTTTCATCGGATTTCGAGACATGGGTCCGAGGGGTCGGGTTTGAGCCGATTTTGGATTTTTGGCTATAATTTAGTACTTTTCTTTTGGAATTGATCCCTTTAGCCTATATTAATTATATTGTACTGCTTGTTTCTAGATTCGGGACGTTTGGAGATTGATTTGAGAGGCAAATGCATTTTGGAGTAGAATTTTGCCCGGATTGAGGTAAGTAACACTTTGAAACTTGGTTCTGAGGGTTCGAAACCCCGAGTTATGTGTTATATGATTGGTAATGAGGTGACGCATATGCCAAGTGACGGGCGTGCGGGCGTGCACCGTGAGAATTATGACCTGGTTCATTCCATGGCACTGTATAGTGATTCTACCTTGTTGATATCCGTGTTTTCATCATATGATAAAGTAATTGAGCTGTGAATCATGCTAGATATCATGTTTAGGCTTTATGCCGGTACTGTTGGGACCCATAGTGGTTGTTTCTTGCTATCACCTTACTAATTTCATTGATATTTTTGTACTCAGTCAAATTCATGCATTTCATATTATATCTCAGTCTCAGTTGTTATTTATTGATACGTTATATCGTTGTTTCGGGCTAGTTTTCATGACATTGTGAGCCCGTGAGTGAGACTGGAGAGATTGATGACTGAGTGAGGCCGAGAGCCTGATTGTGAGTGATAGTTATGCGGTCGGGCTGCATGCCGCATCAGTTATACTGATTTTATGATAATGCTTGGGCTGTAGAAGCCTATCCGGAGTCTGTACACACCCACTATGATTGAGGGATGGATCTTCCCTGGACATGGATCTTGTCCGAAGTACTTGATACCTGGAGATGGATCTTCTCCACAGGGCTGGATTGACCTTCCTCGGTACTAGGTGACTTACGGTAAGTAATGTATATATTTCGGGATGGATCTTGCGTTCCATATACGGTATCGAGTGGTTGAGCATTTGAGAGTGTGAGCACATGAGGCTGATAACATGGTGCATCACATACAACATGTGCGTTGGCATGTAGAAATAGAAGAGTTATATTCTTCACTTTGTTCATATATGATCTATTTCACTGTTTGAGCAATCTATTTAATTTGAAAGCATGACTACGTTTCCGCACTATTATTTCTATTGCTAATAGTACCTCTTGAGTTCGTCACTTTCAGTCCAAAGGTTGGACCTGTTACTTACTGAGTTCGTTGTACTCACGTTACTCCTTGCACCTCGTGTGCAGATCCAGGCGCTTCTGGTCACGGCGGCTGCTAATTGAGGAGTCAGATCCCGGAGACCATCGAGGTAGCTGCATGGCATTCGTAGGCTTTGGCTTTCCTCCTTTATATCTATCTGTATTTCAGTTTTTATTCGCTAGATACTGTAGTGGATTGTATTCTGGTTTAGACGCTCCTGTACTCTGTGACACCCCGATTATGGGATATATTGTATCGTATTTTGGGTTGTTTCTGTTTTCAAAAGGCTTTTCTTAAGTATTAATTGCTTCCACCTTTATTTTTAATGTTTTACTGTATTGAGCTTTTGAGTTGTGGCTGGCCTAGTTCCACGATAGGCGCCATCACGATGGTTGAGTTTGGGTCGTGACAAGTTGGTATCAGAGCCTAGGTTACATAGGTCTCACGAGTCATGAGCAGGTTTAGTAGAGTCTTGCGGATCGGTACAGATATGTCTGTACTTATTTTTTAGAGGTTGCCGAACCCTTAGGAAACTTCACATTCTTGAATTCTTGTCGTGCGAATCTGTTGATTCTGGTAAATAAACTTATGTTATTCCATTCTCTTGCGGATGGTAGGACACGTATTGTTGGGCAGGACAGACAGCCTCCAGTACCACCAGCCAAGGCCGCGAGAGGTTGAGGTCGCGGTCTGGCTGCAGCAACCACTTCTCAGGCCGAGGGAGGTACTCAGACTCTCGTGGTCCGCACACTACAGTAGGTGATGCAGGGACTCCTAACACCGGGGGCACCACCAGCCCAGCCGGTTGTAGCTGCTCAGGACTATGTGGTTCCTGTCATGCCTGATGATGAGCAACGATGATTAGAGAGTTTTGGGAGACTCCACCCTTCATCTTTAAGTGGTACAGAGGTGGAGGATGCACAGGGCTTCTTAGATAGTGTCAGAGGATGCTCCGTACAGCAGGTATTATGGAGACCAGTGAGGTCTCGTTCACTACTTTTCAGTCCTCTGGAGCTGCCTTCAGTTGGTGGGAGGGTTATGAGAGGAGTAGGCCGGTAGGTGCAGTACCACTCACCTGGCAAGAGTTCACTATTCTCTTCTTGGAGAAGCTCGTGTCGTAGTCTCGCATAGAGGAGCTGCGTAGACAGTTTGAGTAGTTGCATCAGGACAATATGATTGTGACGTAGTACAAAATGAGGTTTTCTGAGTTGGCCCGTCATGCGGTTTGGTTGGTTCCCACTGATAGGGAGAGGATTAGGAGGTTCATTCATGGCCTCACATTTCAGCTGCCGGTGCTTATGACTAGAGAGAGGGTATCTGGTGCTACTTTCGATGAGGTTGTTGACATTGCTAGGCAAATAGAGTTGCTTCGCAGTCAGGAGCGGGTTGAGAGGGAGGCCAAGAGGTCTCATGGATCAGGTAGTTTTGGTGGTGTTCCTTCTGGAGGTCAGTTCCACCACGACAGAGGTCGTCCTTACAAGCATGCTCAAACGGCTCGCCCAGTTCACCGTGATGCATCATCTGGCCATGGTTCTCATAGTTCTCATCAGTTCACTCATCTCTCAGTGCCCTACCAGCTCAGAGTTCGTTTTATGCACCATTTGCTCAGGGTTCATCTATGTCGGGGCCTTCTAGCAGTTATCCCGGTGCTCGGGGCTCCCTTTAGTCCCCACGACCATTTGTAGGGAGAGGTTGATTTGAGTGTGGAGATTTGGGTCATCTCAAGAGGTATTGTCCCCGCCTTTCGGGAGGTTCATCTTAGCAGTGTTGATACCCAATTTTTCCCTATGTATTTTTCGTACCCAAAATACTTCCAAAATAGCATATTTGTGCATATATAAGCACACCCATGAGTTTTGATATTTTGTTGATGATTTTTAAACCAATTTATTGCCTATTTTTATACCATAAAATCCAATAATTATTCCCAAAATTTACCATTTTGGTGAACGATTTATTTTATTCTCATATTTACATCAAAACATAGCTAACATGATTTTTGCATATTTTTTAAAAATTCATTTGGTATTTTTAAAACCAAATTGCATATAATTACAATACTAGCCTCTTTAAAGATTCAATTGTAATTATATTTATAAAATTGACTCCAGTATTTTTAATTTGATAATTATGTATCATTAATCATTTTATCACGTTTGATTTATTTCCAGAAATTATTTTGCTATTTTTTTATAAATTAAAACAAGGGAAAAGTGGCTATTTAAAAGTTAGCCCTTTGCATTTCAATTTTAGTCCGAAATTAACCTCAATCTTAAGCCCAAATCAGACCCAAAATTCCCTACCCAATTTCTTAATTAACCCGACCCACGGCCCGTTTATTTTTACCCGCCCGGCTCCCTTTTGATCCAGGCCGTTGATCAAAATGATCAACGACCACATTTTCTCCTTACCATTTTAATTCCCAAACGACCCTAACCCTATCCCATTCTCCAAATCCGCCGCCTCTGGTTCCTCTCGTCTCTCTCGAACCCTCTCAACCTCTGAAACCCTAATATCCACCTACCTCCAGAATCCATGGCTAATCTAGCCACGGACAACCTCTACCCACCATCTCCTGCTCTCACACGCTTGCTCATTGAAGATTCGAGGCTAGACCTCGAAGGTCTTCATCCAGACCCTGGCCGGTTCGAGTTTCTTTGGCCGTTTCCGGCTTTGCTCCGGCGTATCTCAGCCTCTCGAGCCTGGATTCGACCTTGCTAGCTCAGAACCATTCTCGAGACTTCCAAGCCTTCTCGTCCTTTTGGGTTCTCAGAAACCCTAGCCTAATCGAGGTTCCTTTTTCGCTTATTCGTCTAGATCTATGCTAGATCTATGCTGTGTGTGCCATTTTAGAGTTTTTCCCCAATTTTCCCTTTTCAAAACTGTTCGAATCCTATTTTTAGGGTTTTCTAAATGTTTCTGATTCTTTTACTCTTTTTATGTGTGTTCATGCTCGTTGTTTTATTCCTTGTTATGTTCAAGCCTGCTCTTGTGTTTCTTACTGGATCTTTTACGGAGATTCTTTTACCTCTTTTGTTCACATGTTAGCCTAGGTTATTGTCTCGCTTTTGCTTATGTGTTTAAGCTCATGCTTTGATTTTGTTTCTGAGTTCTGTTGATCATGCTCTTGCCTACCTTTGTCTTAAAACTCGTAATTTCCTCTTACTTCTGTTTGTGCATATCTGCCTATCTCTGTGACTTTGAACGATTCCCTCACCTCTGACTCCATGTGAAACCCTAAGATTTGGGGGTTTTTCTTTTCTTTGAAGTGAAAGACACTAGGGTTTCACTCTGAAACCCTAGGTTTATAGACTCATGACGAGTCTGTAATCTAACTTGTGAACTTATTTGCCTATGATTATGGAAAAAACTCTCATTGTTCTTCTTTGTTTTGAACTGCATGCTTATATATAAGCTTCCCTTTCAAAGTTTTATTTTCGAAATTCCTTTAATCAGGCTAAGAAATTCGTCACTAATTTCTCTTGATTGAACCTCTTTTACCTTACTGATGTTTTCCTTAAATAATTGATCCTGTATCTTCTGTGATTTTGTACCAACGTTTGAATTATTTACTTCCTTAATTATCTCAGTCTCTTTGTGATTTACAACTGGAGCCGAGATCCTTTGACNTTACCGCAAA
Organism: Nicotiana attenuata; assembly: GCF_001879085.1. Lineage (NCBI taxonomy): Eukaryota > Viridiplantae > Streptophyta > Magnoliopsida > Solanales > Solanaceae > Nicotiana > Nicotiana attenuata. The sequence goes on along the minus strand of NC_031997.1, from coordinate 10,899,952 downwards.
ATCACCTAAAAAGCATTGCTATAGGATTTAACATTCATGTTCTATAATGACACATATAGAGATCATGTCTATAGGCTCTTGCATTTCTGCATATACAAATTAGGCAAACCGTTTATAGGCTCAATAACAAAGTTTGCATATAGACATCATGTGTATAAGACTCCTATTAATGTCATGAAAGGGTGTTAAAATCGGTAAACGTATAGAAAGCATGCCTATAGGAAACCTCGTCTTTAATAGCATCATTCGTTCTTAAGCAGTATCGATTGCTGGAACTAGTGTCTTTACTAAAACTGGTAATTTTCTTTTTTCTGAAACCCGCTAAAATTGGTAAACCTTTTTCCTATAACCAATCTGCACTCCCCCGAAACTCGTAAACCTTTTAATCAGTCTACATCTTTTCTGAAACAACTGGTAACTCTTTTCTAAAATCGGTTTGCATCTTTTCTCTTTGTTTAAACTGATAATTCTTTTTCTAAAATCAGCTTGCATCTTTTCTGAAACTACTGGTAACTCTTTGCATCTTTTTCCTGAAATTAATAGATCCTACGACTAGGTTTTTATTTCAACTCATAAACAAAGGTTGGCTAATTAATGAATTGGGTCAGTCCCTGACAACTGTATCCGAGTTGCCTAATGCAGACTCTCTGTTTAAATACATGTGTTGAACCAGTCCGCTCGCTGCTTAATTTAATCTAAGACCAAATCAGTATTTGTCAAGGCATGCTAAACTAAATGATTGTTTGACTCCTGGGGTTAATTTGAGCCTTGTATGCTTGCTTGTCCTCCCCTTTTACTTGATACTTGTTTTGAATGTCGAGCTAGAATTTTATCCTTTAAACTCCACAAAGGCCCCCATCCCTTTCTTCCCCTTTAGGATTAGAAGTCCTAATACCCCGGTACTAATAGGATTGGGACGGGTAGTAGCATGCGATAAGTAAACGGTACCGTTCCGCGCTTTAATACCTTAACGGGGTGGGAAGGGTAGACATGGAGATGATGATTACACGATAACACTCCGCGTACAACTGAGTACCAGTGTTGTGCGAATGATCCATGTAATGTATAAACCTAGGACCCCTTTCTCCTTCTTTATTAGTTTAACAAAATTTTCTAAATCGTTAAAGCTATTGCATTTTCAATTTCTCCTTCTTGCATGATCTTTCGGATTATTTGCACTAAGTATTTGACCTTTTCCTCTACTTGCACGTTTTTTTACAAAAATTGCTCCTTAAAATTCAGCACTTCTTTTAACCTTTTGTGCTTCTTGTACTTGTTTATTTACATTTACATCTAAAGTCACAATTGTAGCATGGTCGGGAACCACGCTAGTGGATCTTGAGGGGTGCCTAACACCTTCCCCTCGAGATAATTTCAAGCCCTTACCCAAAACTCTGGTCTGCATCTTTAATTCTTCTAAAAGTGTCCTAATGCACTATAATCATTATGTGGCGACTCTCCAAACTCTCAAAAAACCCAATTCCCAAAGTGGGAAAAGAGTTGTCTTCCCAAATGTCGTGAACCGGATTCCGCGAGGAAAAAGGGGGCGTCGACAAGCAGAGGAGTCAGCCTTCGACTTCAGCACCAGTTACTTCACCACCCTCCCAGCCTGCTCAAGGTGGAGCTCAGTCAGCCTGGGGCCGCCCTATAGGGGGAGGTCGATCAGGTGGCAGTCAGGCCCAATTCTATGCACTCCCTGCCAGTACAAATGCTATTGTTTCAGACACAGTGATCACATGTATTGTCTCTGTATGTCACCGAGATTCTTCTGTATCATTTGACCCTGGTTCCACCTATTCATATGTATCATCGTATTTTGCTCATTATCTGGCTATGCCCGTTAGTCTTTAGCTTCACCTGTTTATGTATCTATGTCGGTAGGCGATACTATTATTGTGGACCGTGTGCATCGGTCGTGTGTAGTGGCTATTGGGGGATTGGAGACTAGAGTTGATCTTTTGCTGCTTAGCATGGTTGATTTTGATGTGATATTGGGTATGGATTGGTTGTCTCCATGTCATGCTATTTTGGACTGTCACCCTAAGACTCTGACGTTGGCGATGTAGGGGTTGCCATGGATTGAGTGGCAAGGTTTTTGATCGCGGCCGTCTCAACACTACACAATGGTAGGAAGAGTGGGTAGCAATAACTAATACCCGAATAGTGGATCGGGGTCGAATTTCCACAGGGAGCTTGGAATGGAGTTGTATTGCCGGTTTAGTTTAGAATTGCGTTTGTACTTCTAACTGCACTCCTAGCCTTTTTGGTTTTTTTTATATTTAAAACTACTTTTGTAATCTAAGGATTAAAGCTAAATTGTGCTCAGAAAATATTGCTATGTTGTGCTTGATATAGGAAAAAGGCACTAGGGTTGTGACACTACCTAGGTGGCTAGCTAACGGGTAGAAGCTACTAAGGGGAGATTGATAAATCTGGGTTTAGTGCTATAGCTGTTACACAATTGCACTCATTCTCACACCTCTCGGTAGAGAGAACGATTTTGCCCAATTGACTCTCTCGAGACCAATTAGGTAGGCCAATTAGACCGGGCAACTAGGGCTCAAGTAGGGTAGTTACTCTTTCGAGGTTTAACCCGTTAATTGGGACTACCATTCTCATGGGTCCATCCCAATTCCTTGTTGGGTTAACTTTTAGGGTCATATGACTCTCTCTCTCAAGAAGAGTTACACCCACTAAGCTTGAATTCATGTTTGCAACCACAAATTCTAAATTGAAACACAAAATCAACCCAAATAACAAATACCCAATCTCAATCTCACCCTAGAATGCAACACCCATTAACTACCCACGCTAGGGTTGAGCCACAACCTTAGCTAATGGGTTTAGCTAGACATAATTAAAGAAGAAACAGTAGAAATAGATGATGAAATGAACATAATAATTGATTACTACTTAAAATCTATGATATTCAAGAGTAAAATTGCCAAAATAGGCTACAAAATAATTCTCACGAGCGCAGCTCTCGTTCAGCAGCTAAAACATGACCTAAAAATGTCAAAAAGATCTATTTATACCGAGCTCGAAAATCTGGACAAAAATGCCCTTGCGGGGTAGGCGCGGACCGCGCAAAAAGGGAGCGCGACCGCGTTGGCTCTTGGACTCTTGAACTCTGTTCTCTGAAGTTGGGACCGCGGACCGCGCAGAAATGGAGCGCGGTCGCGTTTCAGGACGGGCGCGGACCGCGTAGAAATGGAGCGCGGCCGCGTGGCAGTACTTTGGCAAAAACACCATCTCTCTGAATCTCATCTACGCGGACCGCGTAAAAGGAAGCGCGGACCGTGCAGATTGCCCTTGAATGTCCCAGTCTCTGAATCTCCTAGCTCGGCCGTGTGGCAAACAGTGCGGTCCGCGCTAGGTCTTCTGTTCCCACTTCAATTGGTCTTTGACACTTGGCAGGTTTCACTCCGTTTTGAGCCGATCTTTGACATTTTCATCTTGTCACTCAAACCTGCAATCAAGCGCAACTTGTAAGGGTTTTGGGATTATTTTGTGGCAATTCATAACAAAAGCAATAGCAAATAGGGGTATAATCATGTTAAAATCCTAACTTATCAACCTCGTGCCTCATTTTCTGCAAAACAAAAAGGTTAGGCCTTTCTTCCCCACCAGACTCGACTATTTATACATTCATGATCAGCATATCGGCATTTAGTTCTCCAAATTAATGCACAGAACGTNCTTCTCGTCCTTTTGGGTTCTCAGAAACCCTAGCCTAATCGAGGTTCCTTTTTCGCTTATTCGTCTAGATCTATGCTGTGTGTGCCATTTTAGAGTTTTTCCCCAATTTTCCCTTTTCAAAACTGTTCGAATCCTATTTTTAGGGTTTTCTAAATGTTTTTGATTCTTTTACTCTTTTTATGTGTGTTCATGCTCGTTGTTTTATTCCTTGTTATGTTCAAGCCTGCTCTTGTGTTTCTTACTGGATCTTTTACGGAGATTCTTTTGCCTCTTTTGTTCACATGTTAGCCTAGGTTATTGACTAGCTTTTGCTTATGTGTTTAAGCTCATGCTTTGATTTGGTTTCTGAGTTCTGTTGATCATGCTCTTGCCTACCTTCGTCTTAAAACTCGTAATTTCCTCTTACTCTGTTTGTGCATATCTGCCTATCTCTGTGACTTTGAACGATTCCCTCACCTCCGACTCCATGTGAAACCCTAAGATTTGGGGGGTTTTCTTTTCTTTGAAGTGTAAGACACTGGAGTTTCACTCTGAAACCCTAGGTTTACAGACTCATGACGAGTCTGTAATCGAACTTGTCAACTTATTTGCCTATGATTATGGAAAAAACTCTCATTGTTCTTCTTTGTTTTGAACTGCATGCTTATATATAAGCTTCCCTTTCAAAGTTTTATTTTCGAAATTCCTTTAATCAGGCTAAGAAATTCGTCACTAATTTCTCTTGATTGAACCTCTTTTACCTTACTGATGTTTTCCTTAACTAATTGATCTTGTATCTTCTGTAATTTTGTACCAACGTTTGAATTATTTACTTCCTTAATTATCTCAGTCTCTTTGTGATTTACAACTGGAGCCGAGATCCTTTGACTGATTTTTAAACTTATACCTTATTCTTACTACTGTGCCCTCTTTCCTTAAATATCCAATTGTGTATGTGACCTTATTTGTGCACCATATGGTCTCTTTACCTTAATTTAGCCTTAATAAACTGATTCTCTCTTCCTTCTTAGTCGTCTGAACTAGACCCTTAATTAAAGGAGTCTGTCTACCCTAATTGATACTAATTTGATTAGTTTCTATATTTATACCTTTGTGCCTGCCTCACCTATTTTCAAAACTATATAAAGGGCTCAGCCATCCCCTTTTCAAAAGGGCTGTAACAACAAGTAAGTAACAATCAAGCAAGAATAGGCAATCTGCTTTCTACTCCCTTCTTCTCTCAAATACGCAGACCAGTTTTGTGTACTTCTCCTCTTTGCTTTCTGAAATACCCTTTAAGCTCTCCTTGAATCTTCAAGTGTTCTGCTGAAAACCTGAGTTGTTTCTGCTGCTTGCTTGCTGTGGTTACTCTGCTATTCTCTTACTTTGCAACTGGTATGTCCATCTTAGTTTAAATACTGCTCCTCCACTATGTGTTTCACATCCTAGTTCTGTTATGCTTTCCTTTACTGTTTTCTGCAACTTTGTCATTATTGTTCCTATGTGAATCCCTTTACCCTTTACCCTTTGTATGTGAGTTATGGTTCAGGGCATAACAACGCTCCAATTTGCTGTCTATGATCCTGAGCTGGATTCTTTGAATCCCAAACTCAATCAATGCCCATTCCCTTTTCACCTTGTGTTTGAGCCCTGGACTGGAGTTTGATAGTGTCCTAATCACTATCTAGACTTTGGTCTGACCTTCAAAAGGTCTGCTCCTAACTTGTTCAACCAAACAAGTGGTCAGGGGTGTGCCAGCCTACTTTGTAGCTAGGTATGACCACCACCTGTCATGGCTCCCCAATTCCCCTTTCACTTTGCACTTACTCTTAGCTATAAGTTCTGCCCCTCTCTTGCAAGCCATGCTTTGGGACCCCTGAGCTCCCTCTGAACTTGGATGCATGAGAGCTGGCTCTTCCACACTGCACTATTCTAATTCTGATAGTATCCTGGGTGTAAGCAATGTCTGGAATCCCTGAGATTCCTTGGAACTTTGAAACACCTTGGATAAAGAGAAGGCTTTGGAAATCTGGATCCCGGAAGTGGCTCAGTCGCATGTTATTAGACATTAAGGTTGAATTAGGCTACTCGAATCTAGCTGCTAGCTTTTGATGTATCTTTTAATTTCCAGTTTGATTCATTGGATTGTAATAATTTTGTATGAAACTCGGGGAGTAAAGTAAAAGGGTGTGGGAGGGGTCTTTACTTTTCTTGCATCCAAGCGTTAGAAATCATGAGTTAGGATTTTTATTCAAACTAGAAATCCTGCCTATAGGGTCTTTAATACTGATTCAATCACATAGAGACCATGCCTATAGGATTTAACGCTTAACTTTACTGCAAAATCACCTAGAAAGCATGTCTATAGGATTTAACATTCATGTTCTGTAATGACATATATAGAGATCATGTCAATAGGTTCTTGCATTTCTTCATATACAAATGTCATTAGGCAAACCGTTTATAGGCTCAATAACAAAGTTTGCATATAGACATCATGTGTATAAGACTACTATTAATGTCATGAAAGGGTGTTAAAATCGGTAAACGTATAGAAAGCATGCCTATAGGAAACCTCGTCTTTAATAGCATCATTCGTTCTTAAGCAGTATCGATTGCTGGAACTAGTGTCTTTACTAAAATTGGTAATTTTCTACTTCTGAAACCCGCTAAAATTGGTAAACCTTTTTCCTATAACCAATCTGCACTCCCTCGAAACTCGTAAACCTTTTAATCAGTCTACAACTTTTCTGAAACAACTTCTAACTCTTTTCTAAAAACTGGTAACTCTTTTCTAAAATCGGTTTGCATCTTTTCTCTTTGTTTAAACTGATAATTCTTTTTCTAAAATCAACTTGCATCTTTTCTGAAACTACTGGTAACTCTTTGCATCTTTTTCCTGAAATTAATAGATCCTACGCCTAGGTTTTTATTTCAACTCATAAACAAAGGTTGGCTAATTAATGAATTGGGTCAGTCCCTGGCAACTGTATCCGAGTTGCCTAATGCAGACTCTCTGTTTAAATACATGTGTTGAACCAGTCCGCTCGCTGCTTAATTTAATCTAAGACCAAATCAGTATTTGTCAAGGCATGCTAAACTAAATGATTGTTTGACTTCTGGGGTTAATTTGAGCCTTGTATGCTTGCTTGTCCTCCCCTTTTACTTGATACTTGTTTTGAATGTCGAGCTAGAATTTTATCCTTTAAACTCCACAAAGGCCCCCATCCCTTTCTTCTCCTTTAGGATTAGAAGTCCTAATACCCCGGGACTAATAGGATTGGGACGGGTAGTAGCATGCGATAAGTAAACGATACCGTTCCGCGCTTTAATACCTTAACGGGGTGGGAAGGGTAGACATGGAGATGATGATTACACGATAACACTCCGCGTACAACTGAGTACCAGTGTTGTGCGAATGATCCATGTAATGTATAAACCTAGGACCCCTTTCTCCTTCTTTATTAGTTTAACAAAATTTTCTGAATGTTTAAAGCTATTGCATTTTCAATTTTTGCTTCTCGCATGATCTTTCGGATTATTTGCACTAAGTACTTGACCGTTTCCTCTACTTGCACGTTTTTTACGAAAATTGCTCCTTTAAAATTCAGCACTTCTTTTAACCTTTTTGTGCTTCTTGTACTTGTTTATTTACATTTACATCTAAAGTCACAATTGTAGCATGGCCGGGAACCACACTAGTGGATCTTGAGGGGTGCCTAACACCTTCCCCTCGAGATAATTTCAAGCCCTTACCCAAAACTCTGGTCTGCATCTTTAATTCTTCTAAAAGTGTCCTAATGCACTATAATCATTAGGTGGCGACTCTCCAAACTCTCAAAAAACCCAATTCCCAAAGTGGGAAAAGAGTTGTCTTCCCAAATGTCGTGAACCTGATTCCACGAGGAAAAAAAAGGGGGCGTCGACAGTTATTTGCACTTAAATTCACAATAATAGTCTGGCCGGGAACCACACTAGTGGATCCTGAGGGGTGCCTAATACCTTCCCCTTGGGATAATTTCAAGCCCTTACCCAATCTCTGGTTACTCAAATCAAACCCTTCTTAGTGTCCTAATGCACTTTAACCATCAGTGGTGACTCTTCAATTCAAGCCCAATTCCCGAAAGGGAACGAGTTGTCCTCCAAAATGTCATAAATCCGATTTCGCAAGAAAAANACCTTTTACCACATTGTTCCTTTCTTGCCTACTCCCCTAAACTTAGACATTTGTCATTTACGTCAAGGGAAGATGTGGGTGCCAAGAGAGGGTCTCATTAAAAACGGGTATAGGCTTTGAGTTTTGGTCTTGAAAGAAGGAAGTTTAAGGCTCAAAGAGGTTAACTAGGGAATCATTTCATTGGTAGGCTATGGAGTTGTTCAACTTAGCATTTGGATCAAGGTGAGCCTATAATCACTTCTCAAGTCAAATTTCACCTAGGATTTTGCCTCAACAAACATTCGGGGCAAGTTCTAGACCATCGGCTCGGGACTTGGACTCACAATTCTAATTCTCACCACACACCCTCAAGGATTGCTAAAGACATCGAGTCGAGGGTCCACAACGACCTTAGTTACGATTCAAGCGCACAATGGTTCAACAAGACCACATGATGATTGTTTGGTCAACACAAGAGTCTCAAGGCCACGACTTTCACCATCCTAAGCACAACATTATGTCTTTCACCATGGAATCAAAGGCAAATGTGTTAGGCCCAAGTGAAGCTTTGCCTGAGGTACCCTTAAGTACGCAAAATCAAAAGAAAAAAAATCAAAAACGGACTCAAACCCATAAGAAGGTTATCACGCCATCCATCATTGGGAAGAGCCACCCGGTTCGCACAACACTCTACCCTTGGAAAGAACCGTGACATTAAGAAAACCAAGGGCTTATTGACAACGCCAAAACCAAAACAAAAGGCTACGAGCCTAAATACCAAGCTAAAAACGAAAAATTTTAACGAAAATAGAAAATCCGAATGAATATGTACAATGGGGAGTAGAATATACAACGGGGATGAATATATACATAAAGTAGAGAAGTAGCCAAAATTAGCAGTTATATACAGGCCAACTATCAAATCTAAAAACATAAACTAAAAGTCAAATATATACAATCATCCAAATGTATCAAAAATCAAAACAGTAGGGCGCACCCCCACGAATAAGAGCTGGCATTGTCCCCAATGCCAACTACCAAAATAAGCATAAAAACAGAGAAAGGATATAGAATGGCTCCTCAAGCCTGATCCGTCTGCATGGGCTGATCAGTGGTCCCCTGGTCCTCTGTACTGGCAGGAACCTTAGACTGGTTCCCGGCCTGCTGCTGCTCTGCTGCTGGGACAGGGGCCGGGTCATGGACCGGATGAACATCTAGTGGAGCAGTGGAGGTACCCTCCTGAACCTGTGCCACCTCTATCACAACACCCTCAGTGCTAGGAAGCTTCCTCTTCTTCCTTGGGTGCCTAGGCTCCTCCTCCTGCTGTGGCTGCGCTGCTGCTGGATCTAGAGCTGGATCCCCCAATAGCAAGTCTAATGGCATCTGGTCTGCCAAAAGCTTGTCCACATCTGCTCACAGCTTCTTTACCGACTCCCGAGACGCCCTCGACTTTCTCATTTTCTTATGTTCCTTTGTAAGCTCCTTCAAAGCCTTGCCATGTGAGGCTACCGCCGTAGTCAAGGTGGCCTGCGTCTCCAAAATCTTCTCCTGGTTGGCCAGGAGCTTCTTCAATGTCTCCTCAATGGAAGGAGGAATCTGAGCAATGGTTGGTGCTGAATGTGCCTCAACTGTAGTAGCCAAAGTGGACAACTTGGATGTCGCTGCTGACATCCAGTTGTTTAGACTGGCTAAAGACTGATTGAGCTGGTGGGCAGTGAACCGATGAGTCTTTGAAACAGGAACTGCCGGGTCAGTTGAAGTAGAAGGACCTGGGGGTAAGGGCTCACTGGTGGAAGTGGTCGGGATGGAGGATGGTCCACTAGAAGGCTCTACCACAACTGGCTCCTCAGACTGGCCAGTTGGGGCAGAGGTGGGTGGCTGGTACTTTTTGGATTTTGGGTTGTCTGAACCCAATTGGCTATACCATGAATAGGGGGCCACCGGCTTTGTCTTGACATCAAATCGCTTTTTCTTCACCTCCAAATCCCTAAAGTACATGAACAGAGTGTTCGGGAAGGGGTAGTTTGTGTTGGTCTCCTGTCCGACTGTAGAGATCACCCTCAAGATGATGTTGCCCACATTGAGAGGAAGCCCGGCCATGATAGATGCCACAAGAATAGCCCGGGCGACAGGAACTGAGTGATCATGTGTGGAGGGATCAAGTCTACTACAAACGAATGTCAACCAACCCTTTTCCTCAAAATTGAATGTGTTCCGTAGAATCTTCTCCCCCGCCTTCAACCATTTTGGAATAGTGCCCGGGGCTGCCAAGTACTCGGCCAACCAGGGACGCACCTCCTCACCCATTGCTAACTTCGCTAAGTATTCTGTTTCATCCTCCTCTTTGAACCCCAAATATTCATTCAAGGACTTCCCATCAAAAACCACCATTTTATCCCGCACCTTCGTCGCCTTTGTGTCCTTAACCACATGAGAAACATTTCAATAGAACTCTTTTACCATATGCTCATTGGCATCAATACACCTCTCCTTGAAAAAGCCCCATCCATCTCTAGTACGGAATTGCTCTTGCACCTTCGGGATGAGAGGTAGAAGATCACTATCAATGAATTGTCTCTCCGGGATCAATTTCCTCACGGGCCACCAGTCTCTAAATTTGTGGAATGCTATCTTGCTCACAAATCTGTCTACCCAGGCTTCAGATTTTCTGGTTCGATCAACTCCCCCGACTTGAGGCTCACCTCCCTCACCATATCCTGCACTCTCCCCAGATAATGAAGCTGTGAGGGAGGTGGAGTATTGTTCCTCACTTCTTGCTACAGACTCATCTGACGAATCCGAAATTACATTGACCGGTCTCTTGGAAGTGGGTGAAGGTGGAGGAGTGTCATGTAATTGGAATGGGTCAGAGGTGTGAGTGGGGGCTGGTTCTGAGGTGATGCTCCGGGAGGGTGCATACTCACTCCCCGAAGAGTGGGAGGCAGCCCTATCAGCAGCCCGTATCAGCTTACGGGTCTTTTTAATGTTTGCCCGGGCCTGGGGTGTGAGTTTCGCAATTCTTTTTCCCTTTCCCCCTCGGGAGGAACCACCTCTCCCGGGTTGTTGTTGTTGTTCTGTACATCCTCGTTTCTTAACCATGATCTACAAAAATGACACGTCTAACATTGTTAGTTTAAGCACATGCAGTGAATTAGATGAATCACACAGGAGGGGAAAATACAGTTAATATGCATAACACAGAAGCAGAACACAGGGGCGTGGACCGCGTAGATCTGGAGCGCGGACCGCGCAGGGCATATGCTCCTGGTGAAGCCTTCTGAATCCTACCAACACAGTCCGTACTGATATGGACCGTGGCCGCATTGGGCCAGCGCGGACCGCGCAAAAATGTGACGCGGCCGCGCTGGTTAAAGTAGACACTACAGAAGAAACTACGCGGACCGCGCAAAAATGATGCGCGGCCGCGCTGGGCCATTTAAATGAACTGAACTAGGGTTTAGCATTTTGGTCCATTTTTCATCAAATCTTTGGGTCCTAGTTGTCCCTACTCAATTTCTCATATTGAAGTTCATACCCAATGTTCAAGATAAACACAAAAAAGCTAAGCTAATCATTAAACCTAAGAAAAATGAGAAGAAAATAAGAAGTTATACTACTGGGAAGCAAGCACAATAATTAAAAATTAAAACTATGAATGAAATTAGCAAGGAATGTTACCAGGTGTTATGAAGATTCAACTATTTGAAGCAAAGGTCTCAGTGAATAGTAAAAATTTAAGCCCAGGAAGTCAAAGTGCGTAAAGGGTAAAATGAGGCCTAGGGTCTCTATTTATAGAAAAACGGTGGGACCCATCACCTACCTACCAGTGCGGCCGCGCAAAAATGGACGCGGACCGCGCTAGATTTCATTCCTTCACATTGAGATGAGCTGCCCACGCGGACCGCACTGTTTTGTTACGCGGCCGCGTGGGAAACTTCAGAGAGCATGACATTTGGGCCTTCCCAGCGCGGACCGCACAAAAGTGCTCCGCGGGCGCGCTGGAAACTTCAGAGACTCAACATCCCATTGTACCAGCCTACGCGGACCGCACTGTTTTGTAGCGCGGCTGCGTTGGCAAACTTCAGAGACCTGACATTTTTGTTCTGCACTGGTTCAACATTATCCCTACAACATCTCACAAACCATTAGGTCAAAAATCCTAGTCTATAAAGAAAATCAACGAAATAGAAAAAGACATGGGTTTCCTGCCTAGAAGCGCCTGATTTAACGTCGCGGCACGACGCATGTTACCATCTCGTCATTTCAAATGAAGGAGTGCCACCACGTGGCTATCATCAATCTTCCCCAAGTAATGCTTCACACGATGCCCATTAACCCGGAATACCTCACCATTTTTGTTTTTGAGATCAAGAGCACCAAAAGGAGTCACAAATACCACTTGAAAAGAGCCACTCCACTTAGACTTGAGTTTGCCCGGAAATAACCTCAACCGGGAGTTGAAAAGAAGAACCATATCACCAACCTTGAATTCCTTTCCCCGAGCATATTTGTCATGAAGGTACTTCATCTTGTCCTTGTACAAAGACGAGCTGGAGTAGGCATGAAATCTAAACTCATCAAGCTCATTCAATTGCTCCACTCGGAGATTGGCTGCAACATCCCATTCCAAGTTCAACTTCCTCAATGCCCACATAGCCTTGTGCTCAAGTTCCACCGGAAGATGGCAAGCTTTACCAAACACCAACCGATACGGAGACATACCAATTGGAGTCTTGTAAGCCGTCCGATAAGCCCAAAGAGCATCATCCAATTTCTTCGACCAATCGGTCCTATTAGCATTCACCGTTTTGGACAAAATACTCTTTATCTCCCGATTTGAGACTTCCACTTGTCCGCTAGCTTGTGGATGATAGGGGGTGGTCACTTTGTGGTTAACTCCATACTTAGCAAGCAATGAGTCGAAAGCCTTGTTGCAAAAATGGGACCCCCCATCACTAATAATGGCCCGAGGAGTACCAAACCTCGTAAAGATACTCTTTTTCAAAAATGCTACAACACTTCGGGCTTCATTGTTGGGTAGAGCCACGGCTTCCACCCACTTTGAGACATAGTCCACCGCCACGAGAATGTAAGTGTTACCACAAGAGCTCACGAACGGACCCATGAAATCGATGCCCCAAACATCAAAAATATCCACCTCGAGAATTGTATTGAGGGGCATCTCATCCTTCTTGGAAATACCGCCGGCTCTTTGACATGCATCACATCTCTTCACCAATTCACTAGCATCCTTGAACAGCGTCGGCCAATAGAATCCGCAACTCAAAACTTTTGAGGCCGTCCTCACCCCCCCGTGATGGCCACCATAGGGAGAAGAGTGACAAGCCTCCAATATGCTCATTTGTTCACTTTCCGGTACACATCTTCTTATCACTCCATCCGTGCAAATTCTAAACAAATACGGATCATCCCAATAGAAATCCAAGCTATCCCGCTTGAGTTTCTTCCTTTGGTTGGAAGAGAGCTCACACGGGACGTTACCAGTCACAATGAAGTTGGCGATGTCCGCGAACCATGGCATTTCACACATAGAAACTGAAAGAAGCTGCTCGTCAGGGAACCTATCATTAATCTCAATACCATCACTTGGTCTCCCTTCTTCCTCTAATCGGGACAAATGGTCCGCAACTTGATTCTCGTTTCCCTTTCTATCCACAATCTCTAAATCAAATTCTTGAAGGAGTAGCACCCACCTCATCAATCTTGCTTTCGAATCCTTCTTAGTCATCAAATACCGGAGGGCTGCATGGTCCGTGTGTATGATCACCTTTGCTCCCATAAGGTAAGGTCGAAATTTCTCCATCGCGAACACAATAGCCAATAGCTCTTTTTCCGTCACTGTGTAGTTTCTTTGGGCCTCATTCATCGTCTTGCTAGCATAATACACAGGATGGAACATTTTGTTGATCCTTTGGCCTAGCACCGCACCAACCGCTACATCACTCGCATCGCACATAAGTTCAAAAGGCAAATCCCAATTAGGTGCGGTGATGATAGGAGTTGTTGTCAACTTGTGTTTCAATAGCTCAAAAGACTTCATGCACTTCTCATCAAAGAAAAACTTGACATCCTTCTCTAACTATTTGCAAAGCGGGTTCATAATTTTTGAAAAATCTTTAATGAATCGCCGGTAAAACCCGGCATGACCAAGAAAACTCCTCACCCCTTTGACAGAAGTAGGGGGAGGGAGCCTTGAGATAACCTCTATTTTTGCCTTATCAACTTCAATTCCTTGCCTTGAGATTTTGTGACCCAATACAATTCCCTCTTGCACCATAAAGTGACATTTCTCCCAGTTGAGCACAAGGTTGGTTTCTTCACATCTTGCCAAAACCCTATCCAAGTTCACCAAACATTTCTCAAATGAATCTCCCACCATGCTGAAGTCGTCCATGAATACCTCCAAAATATCCTCCACCATGTCGATGAAAATTGCCATCATACATCTTTGGAAGGTCGCTGGGGCATTACATAGTCCGAATGGCATTCTCGAGAAAGCGAACGTGCCATAAGGACATGTAAAGGTTGTCTTCTCCTGATCCTCCGGGGCAATGAGAATTTGATTATACCCCGAGTAGCCATCTAGAAAACAATAAAAGGCCCGGCCCGCAAGACGATCGAGCATTTGGTCCAAGAATGGTAGTGGGAAATGATCTTTTCTTGTCACCTTATTCAGCTTTCTATAGTCCATACACACTCTCCAACCCGTAACTGTCCGAGTAGGAATCAACTCATTGTTGGCATTGGTCACTACCGTCATTCCACCCTTCTTTGGCACACATTGGACCGGAGAGGTCCATGAACTATCCGAGATCGGGTAAACCACACCGGCGTCAAGCCACTTGATAACCTCTTTCTTTACTGCTTCTTGCATCACCTCGTTGAGTCTCCTTTGATGTTCAAGAGATGGTCGTGCATCCTCCTCCAAGATGATCTTATGCATGCAAAATGCGGGGCTTATTCCCCTGATGTCCACCAAAGTCCATCCTATTGCCCTTTTTTGCTTTTGAAGCACCTCCACAATGGCCTCAACCTGCAAGTTAGTAAGCCAAGAAGAAAGAATAACTGGAAGAGTAGAATTAGAGCCCAAGAATTCATACCTGAGGTATGGAGGAACTGGTTTCAACTCCAACACCGGTGGCTCCTCAATTGATTGCTTGGTTGGCAGAGTTTTGCGATTCTCAAGATCCTAAGATAGCTTCCTAGGCTCATATGAATATGAACCCATTCCATGCAATGCATTAACGCACTCCACTCTACCGGCATCATCATTGACATCCATGTTAAGAAGCACGGCTTCAAGAGGATCTTCAACATTAATCAAGGCACTTGTGTCATCCACTATCACCGCCGTGACAATGTCCACAAATGAACACACCTCCGTACTATTGGGTTGTCTCATTGATTTGCACACATGAAATACCACCTTCTCATCACCCACACAGAATGTTAACTCCCCTGCATCCACATCAACCAATGCCTTCCCCGTAGCTAGGAAAGGTCTTCCAAGAATAATAGGCACTTCGAAATCCACTTCACAATCCAATATGACAAAGTTGGCCGGCAATATAAATTTGTCCACCCGGACAAGCACATCGTCGATTATACCTAAAGGCCTCTTCATCGACCGGTCCGCCATTTGAAGTCTCATTGAGGTTGGCCTAGGTTTCCTAATTCCCAAAGTCTTGAAGACTGAGTACGACATCAGATTAATGCTAGCCCCAAGTCACATAGGGCCTTAGCAAAGTCCGCACTCCCAATAGTGCAAGGAATAGTGAAAGCTCCAGGATCTTCTAGTTTCGGAGCCATAGAATGCACAATCGCACTAACTTGGTGCATCATGTTTATTGTTTCACACTCCATATAACGCTTCTTGGTGACTAAATCCTTCATGAATTTTGCTTAACCAGGCATTTGTTCAAGTGCCTCCACTAAAGGAATATTGATTGTGAGGCTCTTCATCATGTCTATGAATTTCTTGAACTGATTGTAATTCTTTTGCTTTGCTAACCGCTGAGGATATGGTGGAGGTGGTCTAGGCAAGGGTGCCTTGGCCTTGGGCACCGCCGGCTCGGGTATATCAATAATGTGTTCCCTAGACGGGTTCACGGCATCTTGAGTCTCTACCCTGACCTCATCATCAATATCAATCCGCACATCATTTGTCACTATTGGTTCAACCACATTGTCAACATTCAAAGGTGCATCATCATCATGCAACTCAATTTCATCATTCACAACCCGATTCTCAACCGAGGCATGCATATCACCGCCTCTTCCACTCCTAGTTGTAACCTCCATCACATGATTGTTACCCCCCTTCGGGTTCACTACCGTATCACTTGGTAGCGCACCTTTTGGTCGGGTATTTAAAGCTTGCGAAATTTGTCTTATTTGCACCTCTAGGTTCCGGATAGACGTGTTATGTGAAGCCAATTGTCCGTTAGAATCTTGGTTCTTTTTCATCATCTGCTCGAACATCATCTCTATCCGTCCCATATCACTTCCGGAAGAACTAGGCCCTTGTGACTGAAAGGGGGGTGGATTGTTTGGTTGTTGGAACATGGGGGGCCTTTGAAAGACTTGCCCCCTACCACCATTATTCCACACTCCTTGATTGCTATTGTTGTTGTTCCAATTGTTGTTGTTCCCGTTCCAATTGCCTTGTTATTACCTTGATTACCCCAATTGTTGTTCTGATTGTTATTGTTCCAATTAATACCACCTTGTTGTTGATTATTGTTATTCAAATTTCCGCCTCCTTGTTGATTGCCCAAATTGCCTTGGGGGCGCCATTGTTGATTCCCTTGATTTTCTCTATTTCCTTGGTAGTTATTGACAAATTGGCATTCCTCACTTTGATCATCAAAACACTCGTTCGAATAACCACCACTATCATTGTTGTTGTCAAACTGCTCACCATTACCTTGAGGTGGTTGTTGCCCTTTTTGCCTCCTTTTTAGCATAGAAACATTCTCCATTGCATTGACTTGGCGCGGATTTTGTACTTGTTGCAATTGCGCCTTCGCCAACTGATTCATTCTTGTTGTAAGTTCGACAATAGCTTGGAAATGGTCACTTAACTCCTTGTGCAAATGGATAACCGTGGGGTCACCTTGGGGTACATTCGCTCGGCTTTGCCATGCCGAAGAGGTGTCGGCCATTTCATCAAGTACGTCACATGCCTCTTGGTAAGAAAGTTTCATAAAGTTCCCACCGGCCAATTGGTTCAGAATGCACTAATTCGTGGTGTTGATGCCCCTATAGAAAGTCTGCCGGATCATCGCCTAAGTCATGTCGTTGTTAGGGCACTCCTTCACCATTGTTCTATATCGCTCCCAGATCTCGTGCAATTGTTCCGTTGGCATTTGCTTGAAAGCTAGAATCTCGTCCCGAAGAGCCGCCATATGACTTGGAGAAAAGAACTTGGCAATAAATTTGTCCGCCAATTCATCCCATGTGGTAATAGAATGATTTGGTAACATTTCTAACCAGTCCAACGCTTTGCCCCGAAGAGAAAACGGGAAAAGCCTCAATCGCAACGCATCCTCTGACACGTTTGTTTGTTTGCTTCCCAAGCAAGTATATACGAACCCCTTCAAGTGCTTGTATGCATTTTGGTCGGAGGCGCCCGTAAAATATCCCCTTTGCTCGAGCAAGGTCAACATGACATTTGTAATTTGAAAGTTCCCCGCCTGGATTCGGGGAGGAACGATGGCACTCGCGTACCCTTGATTAGGAAGAACTCTTGGGACTGCTCTTGGTGGTGGCGGAGGAGGGTCTGGAATAGGATTGTTGTCATTTGCGTGGGCTGGACGGCCCCTACGTGGAACTTGAGGTGGTATAACCTCTTCGGGCTCAAGATCCTCTACCTCCTACCCCGCGTTCATGTTACCAAGAGGGTCATTTGCATTGAGAGCCATAGTACCTGAATGATTGACACAAATAGAATTAGTAAACAAGAAGGAAAGAGAAGTAAAACACAAAACTAACTAAGCCGATAGTCAACACTGTAAGCTTCCCCGGCAACGGCGCCAAAAAGTTGATCGCGGCCGTCTCAACACTACACAATGGTAGGAAGAGTGGGTAGCAATAACTAATACCCGAATAGTGGATCGGGGTCGAATTTCCACAGGGAGCTTGGAATGGAGTTGTATTGCCGGTTTAGTTTAGAATTGCGTTTGTACTTCTAATTGCACTCCTAACATTTTTGGGGGTTTTTATATTTAAAACTACTTTTGTAATCTAAGGATTAAAGCTAAATTGTGCTAAGGAAATATTGCTAAGTTGTGCTTGATATAGGAAAAGGCACTAGGGTTGTGACACTACATAGGTGGCTAGCTAACGGGTAGAAGCTACTAAGGGGAGATTGATAAATCTGGGTTTAGTGCAATAGCTGTTACACAACTAGACTCATTCTCACACCTCTCGGTAGAGAGAACGATTTTGCCCAATTGACTCTCTCTAGACCAATTAGGTAGGCCAATTAGACCGGGCAACTAGGGCTCAAGTAGGGTAGTTACTCTTTCGAGGTTAAACCCGTTAATTGGGACTACCATTCTCATGGGTCCATCCCAACTCCTTGTTGGGTTAACTTTTAGGGGCATATGACTCTCTCTCTCAAGAAGAGTTAGACCCACTAAGCTTGAATTCATGTTTGCAACCACAAATTCTAAATTGAAACACAAAATCAACCCAAATAACAAATACCCAATCTCAGTTTCGCCCTAGAATGCAACACCCATTAACTACCCACGCTAGGGTTGAGCCACAACCCTAGCTAATGGGTTTAGCTAGACATAATTAAAGAAGAAACAGTAGAAATAGATGATGAAATGAACATAATAATTGATTACTACTTAAAATCTATGATATTCAAGAGTAAAATTGCCAAAATAGGCTACAAAATAATTCTCACGACGCAGCTCTCGTTCAACAGCTAAAACATGACCTAAAAATGTCAAAAAGATCTATTTATACCGAGCTAGAAAATCTGGACAAAAATGCCCCGGCGGGGTAGGCGCGGACCACGCAAAAAGGGAGCGCGACCGCGTTGGCTCTTGGACTCTTGAACTCTGTTCTTTGAAGTTGGGACAGCGGACCATGCAGAAATAGAGTGCGGCCGCGTTTCAGGACGGGCACGGACCGCGTAGAAATGGAGCGCGGCCGCGTGGCAGTACTTTGGCAAAAACACCATCTCTCTGAATCTCATCTATGAGGACCGCATAAAATGGAGCGCGGACCGTGCAGATTGCCCTTGAATGTCCCAGTCTCTGAATCTCCTAGCGCGGCCGCGTGGCAAAACAGTGCGGTCCGCGCTAGGTCCTCTTGTTCCCCACTTCAATTGGTCTTTGACACTTGGCAGGTTTCACTTCGTTTTGAGCCGATCTTTGACAGTTGTCATCTTGTCGCTCAAACCTGCAATCAAGCGCAACTTGTAAGGATTTTGGGATTATTTTGTGGCAATTCATAACAAAAGTAATAGCAAGTAGGGGTATAATCATGTTAAAATCCTAACTTATCAGTTTTTTAGACTATGTTCCCAGTAGAGTGATTTCATACATGAAGGCCCAACGGATGGTTGGGAAGGGTTGTCTCTCTTATTTGTCCTTTGTGAGGGATGTTAGTGAAGAGACCCCTACAATTGATTTCGTTCTGGTGGTGCGAGATTTTCTGGATGTGTTTCCTGCAGACTTGCCGGGCATGCCGCCTGATAGGGACATTGATTTTGGTATTGACTTGGTGCCGGACACTCAGCCTATTTTTATTCCTCCATACCGTTGACACTAGCTGAGTTAAAGGAGTTGAAGGAGCAGCTTCATGAACTCCTTGAGAAGGGTTTATTAGGCCTAGTGTGTCACCTTGGGGTTCACCGGTTTTATTTGTTAAGAAAAAATATGGCACTATGAAAATGTCCATTGACTATAGGCAGCTCAACAAAGTCACAATCCAGAACAAGTATCCTTTGTCGCGCATTGATGATCTATTTGACCAGCATCGGGGAGCGAGGGTGTTCTCCAAGATTGACTTGAGGTTTGGGTACCACCTGTTGAAGATTCGGGACTCGGATATTCTTAAGATAGCTTTCAAGACCCGTTATGGCCATTATGTGTTCTTTGTGATGTCTTTTGGGCTGACCAACGCCCCAGAAGCGTTCATGCATCTGATGAACAGTGTGTTTCGGCCTTATCTCGACTCATTTTTTATTGTAATCATCGTAGCCTCCGGCACTTGTTCAAATAGAAGGATTTCAAGTTATGGCAACGGAGATGGTTAGAGTTGCTAAATGACTATGATATCACTATTCTGTATCATCCGAGAAAGGCCAATGTGGTGGCCGATGCCTTGAGTAGGAAGGCAGTGAGTATGGGTAGTCTTGCATTTATTCCTGTTGGTGAGAGACCTCTTGTAGTTGATGTTTAGGCCATGGCCAACCAGTTCATGGGATTAGATGTTTCGGAGCCCACTCGGGTTCTAGCTTGTGTGGTTTCTCGGTCTTCCTACTTTGATCACATCAGAGAGCGCCAGTTGCCAAAGGGTTTGAATTTTTTGTTTAAGAGTCGGGTGACCCACCTTTCTTCCAAACACTTTGATGATTAATGAGTATTTCTAAGGGGAGTAGAGTCTAGTTTTATCTTCAGTGGATAGTGGGATAGAATTTTCCTAAAATTGTTCTTCTATGGTTTCATCCGACATGTCATTGAACTTCAGAAACGATCAAAGAAGTTGTTAGTTGGGAGGAAGAGCTTAAGGATATGAGTTATCTAGGTGTTATTATTATTTTATGGCCCAAAAAATTCATGTCCAACAAGAGGTGGATTTGATCCCAAGATATATCCTCTGAAGAAGGTCCAAATCAAACCACTGTTGGACCAATTTAGCACCTAAAATGTATCCAAACTTGCAGCCCATGAAGCCCTACATAAAGTCATGTTTTTATAGCATAAAAAAGACTTATTTGATGTCCAAGAATGGTACAATAGTCATGCTAGATGTTGAGTGCAAGTTGGTGCCAAGTTGCTTGCAAATTTCCTTCAAGATTTCCAAGATTTTCAAGATTCTATCCAAGATTGGTTTGGGACTGAATTAATACTAAACTTAGATGCGTTGATTTATAATTAACACTACAAGAAAAACACAAATTCGTAACGGATATGTCTGTCACAAAAATGTGACGAATTTGTGACAATTTCATGATAGATGAACGTCGACAAAAATTTATCATGATTTTATTCATTCATCACAAATTTCTAGGACGCTTGAATTTGTGACAACAGTGATGGATTCTTTCGTCACAAACACTAATTTTCTTTTATACGTAATTTATTTGGAAGCAAGCATGCGATTAGGATGCCAAAAGTATCATACAAAACAACAATTTTATTATGTTAAATTTAGAAATATTCACTAAACGCTATAGCCATAAATGGAGATTGACCAACCTGCAATTTAAGAGCTTCAACTTGACAACTTCACAGCCATGGAATCACTTTTTTTTTTGGTTGAAAATGATCTTATTGGAATCAATGTTTTAAAAGGCGGGGGCGTGAGGCGAGGCATTTTATCTCAGACGAGGCGAGGCGTAAGCTCTGAGACATGGGGCGTAAGTCCCACGGATCTCTAAATTTTACTAATTTCAAGAATTTATAAAATAAAAATAATTAAAAAAATTACATTAAAATCACAAAATTATACAAATAATATATTTAAAATATTAATAAATTATAATTCAACTATGAATAATATGAAAAGTATGACATATATCATAATATGCAAATAGTTGCAATATCGTTACAATTCAAACATCAAAAGTAATGTTTTCCATACGAAATCTTATATGTATCTCTTAAGGAGTAATGATCTTGAAAGAATTTCGATATTATAATTTGATATTTTTCTTAAGATACTCCTTTTATTTAATATGCTTTCTATTGGAAAGAGAATTTATATAAAAATATAATTCATAATTTAAATATGATTCTCAAGCATCATTCATTTTTAAGTTTCAACAAGTTAATAAAGTGACACATAATTCACCATATAATACCATGATAACTAATTATTTGTACAAGTTACTAGCTAATAGTGAGCTATTAAATTAATAAGTATTGTATCTCGTAAACGTGAAAAAGAATTAGAAAAATAATGATAAAAAAGTTATGGACTATTATATAGTAAAGACATAACTATAGTTAAAAAATAAATACTTTTCAAATGAAAGATTTATTTAAAATTAACTATCATAGAAGTATTAGTGGATAACGTGCAATAATTTTTATTTTAATTATGACAATACTCCCAACTTAATAATTTATACTTAGGAAAAAAGTAATTTTGAGTAGTCAACGATTTATTAAGAAAATCTGTAGATTTACAAGGTTAGTTACATACAATTGCATAAAGTTCTATTAGGAGAGCCCAGTACGTTGGGCGTTGGGCGTGTCCGGGGCGTAAGCCCCGATGGCCGAGGCGTAAATCTCACGGAACTATGCCCCACACATAAGCCCAGGGGCGTTTTACGAGTGCTCTGCCCCGAGGCGAGTCCCGAGCGAGTCCCAGTTCTGCCTTTTAAAACAGAGATTGGAATAAGGCTATATCATATCATTTATGTTTTAGTAGCATAGAGGGACCACTTTCTTGGTTGAATAATTGAATGTAGTAAAACCCCTATTTAATGAAGTAAACCGGTGAGACAAGGCAATTCTATTGTCCTATCAATTGGTCCACATAACATAATTGTTAGGATCTCTACCTTGGAAAAAAGAAAAGGAAAAGCGTTTCAACTCAACGATTAGTGGCTTCAATTTATCCTGCCCCAAATGATGTTGCCTGATGATAATGCTATTTCAATCCTCCAGTTTGTTTCCTGATTTATGCAAGAAAATTTAGGCTAGAGATATTTTACGGGTTTCAAAATCGAACCATGCCCTGATAAGCACAACTTAATTAATTCAACCCTTTCCTAATTCTAGAGATATCGACTGTAAATTTATATAGTCATGTCTCCTTCTTCTCTCGAGTAACTTTGTATAAATTCTTAGGTAAAGTTGATTGGCCATGTTTATTAGAAAATAACTTGCATGATTTATTTGGTAAAGTTGCATGACTTTTTCATTACAAAAGATAATTTAATGATTCTGATATAATAAAATAAAACGTAGTGACTATTTAGAAAATTAAATCCATAAATTGGACGGTATAGTATTGTAGAGCCAACTATTGGTGAAACTTTGGTCAAAGATATACGCAACTCCTTAAACTTGTCCGCTTTTTATTTTTTTTTATTTTGATACTGTAGCTTTTTTTTTTTTTGGTCAAAAAGATAGACTTATATTATATATAAACTAACGAGTTACACGAGGAGGTAGCAGATGCATAAGAGGCATCATAGTTGCAAAACTAGGGTTTATAGACAAGCTTCCTCTAGGGAAAACATTAATAGACTAAAAATTAAAATTAGATACTACACTAATATCATTGGAGTTTATACTACTATTCCACAAGCTATTAGTAGCATAGGGCAGTGGTGTTGAAACATTGGAAGTGAGTGGAACAAATCTCCTTTGTAATATGCCGCTACAGTCATGATGATATGAAGATTCTACAAAAGATGGTGGTTGTCCAAAAAGATGCACAGCTCCTGTGCATGGATGAATCCATATTTAGCTAAAGTATCTGCAACACCACTCTGCTCTCTGTAGATGGATAATATAGTAGGGCTATCCAGCTGTAGGAGGAGTAACCTGCAATCATTAAGGATGTTAGTGTAGTGCATAGAATTTGAGTGAAACATACCTACGATGGCCTGTGCATCAGTTTCGATAATGAGAGGTTGGAGGTGCTGTTGCACTGCTAGTTTTAACCCCATAAGGAGTGCAAGAAGTTCCGTCTGAACACTTGTACCTGGGTTGGCTTTACCCGAGAAACCTAAAATCCAATCGCCTTGATGGTTGCGAAAAATGCCTCCAATACCAATCCTTTAATGGATATGTGAACAAGAGCCGTCAATGTTTAATTTATAAGTAGAACCCGTTGGAGGATGCCATTTAATGTATAGAGAAGATACACACTTATGTGTTGACTTTGGAGTGATTAGGAAATAGTATTCTGCTGCCATCTTGATTATGAAAGGAAGATTTAAAGGGATCCGTTGATGTTCAAAAGTGTTCTTATTTCCGATAATCCAAATGTGCCATAGTGCAAATGGAATAAAAGTTGCAGAGAGTATTTGATGGGGAGTAGATGAAATAGGTGTTTGTATAAATTGGTGTAACCAGTTGATATTAAGTGTTGGGGATGTAGTGAAATTTTGATGAGGAAAGGAGTGATGGAGGTCACTCCATAATTGAGTTGCATGAGCATTCAAAAAAGAGATAAAAAATAGTTCCAGAGGCCAGGTGATATTGCGGGCATAGAGATGAATTTAGAATTTCTAAATTTGTAAGGTACACCGCTGTGGGTAATCTATTATGGCAAATTAACTAGAGGAAGAAAGAAATTTTTGGAGGAATGGAAAGTATCCAAATCCACTTATAAGAATACTGTGAGGTCATGGGTTTGACAAGAAGACTGGTTCAGAAGACAAGTGCTAGGAGACCTAAGTCTTGGAGGAACTAGAGGGTTGAGTCTGGAGAAGGTTCAGCATATTCTGGATGATTCCATCACTCTTCTCCTTTTCTTTTACTAACTCAATTTTAAGGCCATCCCTCTCAGTTTCCAATTCAGCCACACGAGCCTTGAGCCTAGCAATCTCAGCATCTTTAGTTCCACATTCCTAAACTAAAGTCCGAACCTTGCTGTTGATGGGTGTCTTCAGGGATGAACCAGGTTCAACTGGGATGGCATTGACTGGATAGTCACAAGCCAGAAGAGTCTTAATACCAAAATGTTCCTTGCTTGATGCCATCTCCCATTTCTTCAAAGGCACATTTAGCCTATCCAGAACTGTGGTCAGTATGAAGCCATATGGAGTAGCATGAGCTTTGGAGCCATTGATGACCCTGTCTAACAATTTGACAATGAGGGCAAGCCAGTTGATTTGCTTTCCTCTCTCAAGGCACTCCATAAGAACCAGATCCATGTAGTTTGCAGTATGTCTTCTCTCTTGTCTGGGCAGTAAGCACTTGTTGACAAACTCAAACACAACCTTGTGCTCAGGTCTCATCTCACTTTCCTGCACATCCCTGGCTTCATTCATATCCTCCGAATCACAGAACCTCTTGGTGATCTCAAGGGCAGTAGGTAAGGAGTCCAGGCATGGCCACCTTTGCCAAGTGTAGTCATCAAACGCTTCAGAGGGTATATCCAGAATTTCTCCCAACTTCTCAGCATCAAACTGCACTGAGACTCCCTTCACCAAGCTACTGACAACCCCATCTTTTACAGCAACATTAGCCATGAACTCAATTAGTTCATTCCTAGCTAGTTTCCCATCCATCTGAAGGACCATGTCCTTCCAACCTTGAGCAGCTAAAGAGTCAACCAACCTCATCATTCCTGGTTCCACCAGGTCTTTCAACAATCTACCTTTCAAAAAATTTCTCCTACCAAAGATGGCAAACTTGTCCTGTTCCTTCTCAGATTCCTCTTGTTCTTCTTCTCCACTCCACACTTCATCATCTGAAACTTTTACTTGTTTTGCTTTCACTGCAGATCTTGTCCTCTTGGATAGTGAGGGTTCAGTAGCCACGGGTACTGAACAAAGACTTCTTGGAAGAAGTCTTGGACTTTTTAGATTTGGGTGTGCGTTTCTTTGGGTCATAACTTGCTTCAACATTTCTCAGTAAGTCAGCCAAGGTTTCCTCACTAGATGAAACAAGTTCATCTCTATGTTTGCTTCGATGAACCAACCCCTCAGCTGCTTCCCCCAAACCACTTCCCCCTGACTTCAAGCCACTCTCTTCTACCCTCTCTTGTGCAACCCCACATATAGCCAGAACCTCTTTCTTCCCATTTCCCCTCTCTTCACCAATTTCACCCTCTCTCTGTTTTCTTTTCTTTTTACCTCCACTCCTACTCGATTCAACCAATTTTACATCTCTAATAGGTCCAACTAGAACAAACCTGGTTTCTTGGTTATCAGCCACAGAAGAACTTACCTCAGCAGGGGTTTCTTGAGTTTTCTCAGTGTCAGAAGACATATCCTTCACCTTCAATCGCAGATTGAAAGGATTCGGACTCAGAATTAGAGTCAGACTCTTTAGGTGGGCTTTCTTTCATTTGGCTAGCTTTCAGCCCTTCACTTAACACCTTTCGGTGCAAACATAGCTTTGGACATTTTGAGGGTTGCAATCTTCTAATACAGATTTGGCTACGAGAGCATTTTCAGAGAGGAGACTATCGTTAAGAGCTCTTGCGTAGACCATTGAATCACTATATCGCTAGTCATCATCCAAAGAAGACGACATTTGCTCCGGATAGGTTTGCAAAGCTTGGGAATGCTGAAGGGTAGGTACGCTTGTTCAATAATATAACTGACGAGCTAGTCCATTGGATGTTCGAGTGGTTTTCCAACAAATAGTTCATAATGGGATAAAACTAAAATAAAGAAGAGAAAGAAAGGTGTAACAACTCGGCCGGTCGTTTTGAGAGTTAGAGCCCCGATCCCCTATTAGCCGCCTTTCTCATATCTTTTTCTGCTATTGTAACTTGCCAGGAGGTTTCATTTTGGTCTTTGGATTGTTTTGGGACACTTAGTCCCTAAACGAAGGCTTAAGTCTTATAATTTAGACCGTAGTCGGAACTGTATGAAGACGACTCCAGAATGGAGTTCCGCTAATTCGTTTAGCTCCATTGGGTGATTTTGGGCTTAGGGGCATGTCCGGACTGTGTTTAGAGGTCCGTAGCTCATTTAGGCTTGAAATGACAAAAGTCAAATTTTTGGAGTTGAACCGGTAGTGGAAATTTTTATATTGTGGTTGGATTCCGATTCAAGAAGTTGGAGTAGGTCTGTAGTGTTGATTATGACTTGTGTAAAATATTTAGGGTCAATCGGACGTGGTTTGATAGGTTTCGGCATTGGTTGTAGAAAATTGAAGTTTCAAGTTCTTAAAGTTTGAATTGGAGGATGATTCGTGATTTTAGCGTTGTTTGATGTGATTTGAGAGCTCGACTGAGTTTTTATGGTGTTTTAGGATTGGTTGGTATGTTTGGTTAAGGTCCCGAGGACCTCAGGTGTGTTTCGAATGTTCAACGGATTGAGTTTGGGACTTAGGCAATTGCTGAAGCAGCTGCACCTAGTGTAATCGCACCTGCGGACTTTGGGTCACAGGTGCGGTGCCGCAGAAGTGGCCATAGAGTCACAGATGCAGTTTTGGCCCTGTCTAGCTGAGGCCGCATATGCGACAATAGACCACAGAAGCGGATGCGCAGAAGTGGTGGAGGACCGCAAGAGACGGCTCGCAGATGCCGTCCTAATCCATTTAAGTTTCCTTCACACCTGCAATGGATCGTCCGCAGGTGCGGGACCGCATATGCGATTGAAGGCTCGCAGAAGCGGAATCTCAGGCAGAAAAAGGGGAATTTTTGAGGGTTTGAACTCATTCTCCATTTTTGGACTTGGGAGCTCGGAAATTGGCGATTCAGGGATTTTCAAAGAGAGCTTAGGGGTAGCGATTCCTAACTCACTTTTGATTGTATTTCATTAATCCATAGTTGTTTTCTTCATTAAATTATAGAAATCTGGCGCGAAGTTGGGAAAATGGTGGAAAAGTTCTTCAATCGAATTTTTGAGTTTTTAATGGGATTTAGACATTGGATTTGGATAATTTTGGTAAGAGTGAACTCGTGAGTGGATGGGTGTTCATAATTTGTGACTTTTATCCGATTCTGAGACGTGGGCCCGGGGAGGCTTTTTAGGGCGATTTTCTAATTTTTTGCTTTTGCCTTGAATTCATTAGCTAGATTAGTTTCTTGTAGTTATATTTATGTTATGTAATAGATTTGGCTAGATTTGAGGCATCCGGAGCCGGATATCTATGGAAAGAGCATTGTGACAGATAGATTTGAGCCTGGTTCGAGGTAAGTGGCTTGCCTAACCTTGTGTGGGGGAACTCCCCTTAGGACTTGGTATTCTTTTGATATGTGATTGCCGTGTACGTGAGGTGACGAGTACGTACGCGGGCTAATTGTTGTAAACCCCTATTTTTACTAAGTCATAACTTGTATCTCCTTATTTGAACTACACTAGCATATGTAACTATCCTGTTTAGTTTAGAATAGCGTGCCTACGTGTCATAATTTCCAATTTGAACTCTGTTTAGCATGTTTAGCGAATATTACCTGCTTTCTTTTACTTGAACTTAGTCTAAGCTATAGGTTTTGTTGTTGTAACTGTTGTTTCTATTGGTTGAGCTGCATATTTACTTTGGGACTACGGAACGGTATTTCGGGAGATCCCCCTGCATTGCATATTTACTTTTGGGACTACGGAACGGTATTCTGGGAGATCCCCCTATTTTGGATATTCACTTTGGGACTACGGAATGATATTCCGGGAGTTTCCCCTGCACATTTATGTATAGGACTACGAGACGGTATCTCGTGATATCCCCCTTTTGTTGTATCTTTGTTCTGAGCTTTTGCCCTTTGATGATCTGATTCCTGTTAGATTTCGGTATTTATGTTTACTGTGATATTTCATTCAGTCTTATCTCATTATATTTATACCAGTAGGGCCCTAACCTGATCTCGTAACTACTCGACCGAGGTTAGGCTTGGCACTTACTGGGTACCATTGTGGTGTACTCATATCCTTCCTTGCACATATTTTTCGTGTGTAGTTCAAGGAACCGCTTATCAGCCACATTACCTGGGAGCCGAGACAGTTGTAGAGACTTCAAGGTATATCTACCGCGTCCGCAGACCTCGAAGTCCCTATATACTCCTCCCCGTGTCAAACACTTTTTGTATTTTCTTCTTTTATTAGACTTGGGAGTATGGAAATATTGCTTCTTTCTATGGCTTGTGACTATGATATTCGGTGTTTTAGGAGAGCTTATGTACCCTTCGAGTGTGGTTAATGTATATGCTAAGCGGCATCTTAATTCCTTATTCAAAATTTATCTATAAGTTGTTAGTTTATTTTACGTTTCGTTTCCTTTTTCACAAATGTTAGGCTTACCTAGTCGTAGAGACTAGGTTCTGTCACGACGCTTCATGGATGGAGAACTTGGGTCGTGACAAGCTGGTATCAGATCTCTAGTTTCATAATGGTCGTGAGTCACAAGCCAGTTTATTAGCGTCTTGCGGATCGGTACAAAGACGTCTGTACTTATCTTCGGGAGGCTATGGAACTGTTAGGAAAATTCCACTTCATTTGATTCCTTGTCGTGCAAGATTATTGACATCGAAATTCTAAACATGTGTCTTCTATTCTCTCACAGATGGTCAGGACATGTGCAGCCGGAGATGAGTAGGCACCCGCGCCCCCTGCTTGAGCCGCCCAAGGCCGGGCCCGGGGTAGAGGCCGAGGATGCACACATGGTGCAGCCAGAGCACCCGAGCGAGCTGTTATAGAGGAGCCACCAGTAGCTCCAGTCGGAGCGCTGACACCTGAGGTGCCTACTACTACTACACCAGCACTTCAAGAGACACTTGCACAGTTCCTGAGCATGTTTTGTACTCTAGCTCAGGCAGGGTTGATTCCCCTGGCTCCAGCCATATCTCAGGCCGCGGGAGGAGTATAAACTCCCGCCGCCTACACCCTAGAGAAGCGGGTTCAAGTTGATTAGATTCCACAAGTTATACCGGTACCACCTGTATCCCCAGTTCAGCCCGAGGGTAGGGTAGTAGTTTCTGGCGAGGAGCAACATAGAATCTAGAGGTATAACAAATATGACCCTCCTACATTCAGTGGTCTTGCGTCAGAGGATGCTCAGGGATTTCTAGAGGAGTGCCACTGTATCCTCTGCACTATGGGCATAGCAGAGTCGAGTGGGGTTTCTTCCCTGCTTTTCAGCTTCGAGGAGCAGCCTATCATTGGTGGCGTACTTATGAGTTGGACAGTCCGGCTGAGGCGGCTTCCCTTATATGGACTCAGTTCTCTGACATGTTTTTGAGAGAGTATGTCCCTCAGAGCCTCCGGGATGCATGTGGCACGTAGTTTGAGAAGTTGCGCCGGCCTTTATTTCTATAGTTCGAGAGAGGGTCCGTTAGTTTATTGAGGGACTCATTCGCAGCATCAAGACTAGCATGGCCCGGCAGTTAGAGACGGATATCTCGTATCAGCAGGTGGTGAATATTGCTAGGAGAGTAGAGGGCATGCTTGCTCGGGATAGGGAGGAGAGAGAGGCCAAAAGGTCTCGTGAGTCTGGCTATTATTTTGGTGCACGTGCCCCAGTGGTAGTTTTTCATGGTAGGGGCTATGTGATTCGCCCCGTTCATTTAGCTCTTCCAGCCGCCAGTGGTATTCTAGCTCCTCCTTGACCTCAGTAGCCTTATTATGCAACGCCAATATCCAATACTCCTCCTGCACGGGGTGCTTTCAGCGGTCAGTCTAGTAGACCTAGCCTGAGTCAGCCACAGCGGCCATGCCCTCCTAGAGCTTGTTTTGAGTGTGGCAACACTCGTCATATGGTGAGGGATTTCCCTAGACTTAGGAGGGGTGCACCTCCTTAGACTTCTCGGCCACAACGTGCTCCATAGGGTTCCCAGGCTATGGTTATGACACCAGCTGCCACTCCACCTGCTCATCCAGCTTGAGGTGGAGGTCGAGGAAGTAGAGGTCGCCCTAGAAGGGGAGGCCAAGCCAGATACTATGCCCTTCCTGCTCGTACAGAGGTCGTTTTTTCCGATTCTATCATTACAGGTATTGTTCTGATCTGTCATAGAGATGCATCGGTTCTATTCGATCCGGGATCCACTTATTCTTATGTGTCATCTTATTTAGCCCCGCATTTGGGTGTATACCGGGATTCTTTGAGTTCCCCTGTTTATATGTCTACTCTGTGGGA
Source organism: Nicotiana attenuata (assembly GCF_001879085.1). NCBI lineage: Eukaryota > Viridiplantae > Streptophyta > Magnoliopsida > Solanales > Solanaceae > Nicotiana > Nicotiana attenuata. The sequence continues at coordinate 10,869,145 of NC_031997.1, read as the reverse complement.
GATTCTCTTATTGTAACCGCGTATATCAGTCGTGCTTTATTATTATTAGTTGTTTTGAGACCAGGGCCTATGTATTATTTCTCAACATGGTATTTTTTGATGGTATCTTAATGCACTGGTTGTCGCCCCATTATGCTATTCTTGATTATCACGCCCAGACCGTGACGCTGGCTATGCCAGGTTTATCGCAATTGGAGTGGAGGGGTACCTTACATTACACTCCCAGCAGAGTTATTTCATTTCTTAAAGCTCGGCGAATGGTTGAGAAGGGGTGTAACATGTATCTATCTTATGTGAGAGATGTCAGTACTGATACCCCCACAGTTGATTCAGTACAAGTAGTGAGGGATTTCCCTGATGTGTTTCCACCTGGCCTTCTAGGCATGTCGCCCGATAGAGATATTTGTTTTGGCATTGATTTGTTGTCGAGCACTCAGCCCATCTCTATTCCTCCTAATCGTATGGCCCCTCATGAGTTGAAGGAGTGGAAGAAGAAGTTACAAGAATTGGTTGATAAGGGCTTCATTCGGCCTAGTGTGTCACCTTAGGTGCTCCTGTCTTGTTTGTGAAGAAAAAGGATGGTTCTATGTGTATGTGCATTTGTTATCGCTAGTTGAACAAAGTCATAGTGAAGAACATGTATCCTTTGCCTCGTCTTGATGACCTATTTGATCAGTAACAGGGTGCTATAGGTGTTTTCCAAGTTTGACTTGCATTTAGGTTATCATCAGTTAAAGATTCGGGAACCAGATATCCCGAAGATTACTTTCAAGACTTGGTATGGTCATTACAAGTTCCTTGTGATGTCATTTGTGCTGAACAACGCCCCAGCAACATTTATGCATTTAATGCATAGTGTATTTCGGCCTTATCTTGACTCTTCATCATTGTCTTTATTGACAACATTCTGGTGTACTCCCGGAGTCGAGAAGATCATGAGCGGCATCTGAGGATAGCGCTTCAGACCTTGAGAGAAAAGAAGATATATGCAAAGTTCTCAAAATGTGAGTTCTAGTTGGATTCCGTGTCATTTTTAGGTCACATGGTGTCGAGTGAAGGGATCAAGGTGGATTCGAAGAAAATGGAAGCGATGTAGAGTTGGCCCAGACTGTCATCAACTACAGTGATCCGGAGCTTCCTTGGTTTGGCGGGGTATTACAGTCGATTTGTTGTGGACTCTCACCTATCGTAGCACCTATGACCAGGATGACCCAAAAGGGTGCTCCGTACAGGTGGACGGAGGAGTATGAGGAGATCTTCCAAAAGCTCAAGACAGCTTTGACTACAGCCCCAGTATTGGTATTGCTATTAGGTTCGGGATCTCATACAGTTTATTATGATGCGTCGCGAGTTGGCCTCGATGCGGTGTTGATGCAGGACCGTAGGGTAATTGCCTACGTGTCCAGATAGCTGTTGGTGCATGAAAAGAAATCTCTTGTCCCCGACCTTGAGCAAGAAGCTATTATTCATGCCTTGAAGATTTGGAGGTACTATTTTTATGGTGTTCCGTGTGAGATCTACACCGATCACCGGAGTTTAAACCATCTATTCAAGAAGAAGGATCTTAATTTGCGTCAGAGGAGGTGGTTAGAGCTGCTTAAGGATTATGATATCACCATTTTGTACCACCCTGGGAAGGCCAATGTGGTGGGCGATGCTTTGAGTCGCCGGGCAGAGAGTTTGTGAAGATTAGCAGATCTACCAGCAGCAGAGAGGCCCATGGCGTTGGATGTTCAGGCCTTAGCCTGCTAGTTTGTGAGATTGGATATCTCTGAGCCTAGTCAGGTATTGGCTTGTGTGGTCTCTCAGTCTTTCTTTTATGATAGTATCAGGGAGCGTCAGTATGATGACCCCCATCTACTTGTCCTTGAGGACATGGTCCAGCACGGTGATGCTAAGGAAGTTACTATTGGGGATGATGGTGCATTGAGGATGTAGGGCAGGCTATTTGTGCCTAATGTAGATGGTTTGCATGAGTTGATTCTTCCGGAGGCTCATAGCTCGCGGTACTCTATTCATCCAGGTGCCATGAAGATGTATCAGGACTTGAGGCAGCATTACTGGTGGAGGAGGATGAAGAAGGACATAGTGGAGTATGTTGCTCGGTGTCTAAATTGCCAGCAGGTGAACTTTGAGCATTAGCGACCGGGTGGATTTCTTTAGAAGTTAGAGATTCCGGAGAGGATATGGGAGCGGATCACTATGGATTTCATTTTTGGACTCCCACGGACTCAGCGGAAGTTTGATGCAGTTTGGGTGATTGTGGATAGGCTAACCATGTCAGCTCACTCCTTTCTTGTGATGACTACCTATTCTTCCGAGCAACTGGCTCAAGTTTATATCCGGGAGATTGTCAGACTTTGTGGCGTGCCGGTATCTGTCATCTCTGACTGGTGTACGTAGTTTACATCACAAATCTAGAGAGCCGTACAGCATTAGTTGGGTACTCGAGTGGAGTTGAGCACAACATTTCACCCTCAGACGGACGGACAGTCCGAGCGCACTATCCAGATTCTTGAGAGTATGCTTTGTGCGTGTGTGATGGAGTTTGGAGGTTCTTGGGACCTGTTCTTCCACTTGTGAAGTTTGCCTACAACAACAGTTATCAGTCTAGCATTTAGATGGCACCATATGAGGCTATGGTAGGCAGCGTCGGTCCCCAGTTGGTTGGTTCGAGCCGGGCGAGGCCAGATTATTGGGTACAGATTTGGTTCAGGATGCCTTGGAGAAGGTTAAGTTGATTCAGGATAGACTTCGCATAGCCCAGTCCAGACAGAAGAGTTATGTGGATTGGAAGGTTCGCGATGTTGCATTCAGGGTGGGAGAGTGGATCTTACTCCGGGTTTCCCCTATAAAAGGTGTTATGAGGTTCGAAAAGAGGGGCAAGCTGAGCCCAAGGATTATGGGTCCCTTTGAGGTGTTGCGGCGATTTGGGGAGGTTGCTTATGAGCTTGAATTACCACCCAGCTTAGCAGTAGTTCATCCAGTATTTCATGTTCGATGCTCCGGAGGTGTCACGACGATCCGTGTCATGTGTTGGATTTCAGCTCAGTCCAGTTGGACAAGGAACTATCCTATGTTGAGGAGCTAGTGGCTATTTTGGAGAGGAATGTTCGAAAGCTGAGGTCAAAGAACATTGCATCAGTAAAGGTTTAGTGGCGGGGTCGGCCGGTTGAGGAGGAGACTTGGGAGACCGAGCAGGATATGCGCCGCCGTTGTCCTCATATTTTCACCACTTCAGGTATGTCTCTATGCTTGTTCGAGGACGAACAATTGTTTTAAGAGGGGGAGGATGTAATGACCTGGCCGGCCCTTTTGATAATTAACGTCCCGATCTCCTATTAACTGCTTTCCCCGTATCTTTTTCTGCAATTGTCACTTTCCGGGAGGTTAAACGGAGACTTAAGTCTTAGAATTTGGATTGTAGTCGGGACTGTGTGAAGACAACTCCAGAATGGAGTTCCATCGATTTTGTTAGCTCTGTTGGGTAATTTTGGGCTTAGGGGCGTGTCCGGATTGTGTTTTGGAGGTCCATAGCTCATTTAGGCTTCAAATGGCGAAAGTCAAATTTCTTGAGATTTGGACCGGTATTGGAAATTTTGATATCGGGGTCGGACTCTGATTCCGGAAGATGGAGTAGATCCCTAGTGTTGATTATGACTCGTGTCCAAAATTTTGGGTCAATCAGACGTGGTTTTATAGGTTTCGGCATCGGTTGTAAAAAATTGAAGTTTCAAGTTCTTAAAGTTTGAATTGGACAATGATTTGTTGGTATGTTTGGTTGAGGTCCCGGGGACCTCAGGTGTGTTTCGGATGTTCAACGGATTGAGTTTCGGACTTAGGAAATTGCTGAAGCTGCTGCATCTGGTGTAATCGCACCTGCACACTTTGGGCTACATGTGTGGTGCCGCAGATGTGGCCATGGTGCCACAGATGCGGTTTTGGCCCTGTCAAGCTGAGGCCGCAGGTGCGACAATAGATCGCTGAAGCGGATGCGCAGAAGTGGTGGAGGACCGCATGAGCGGGCTTGCAGATGCGGTACCATCACATTTAAGTTTCATTCGCACTTGCGATGGATCTTCCGCAGGTGCGGGACTGCAGATGCGATTGTAGGCTCGCAGAAAGGTAATCTTTCGCAGAAAAGGGGCAATTTTGAGGGTTTGAATTCATTCTCCATTTTAGGACTTGGGAGCTTGGAAATTGGCGATTCTTCGAGGGATTTTCATAGAGAGCTTTGGGTTAATGATTCCTAACTCGTATTTGGTTGTATTTCGTTAATCGATAGTTGTTTTCTTCATCAAATTAAGGAAATTGGGTGAGAAATCGGGAAAATGGGGGAAAAGCTCTTGAACCGAATTTTTGAGTTTTGATTGTGATTTAGACATCGGATTCGGATAATTTTGGCACGAGTGAACTCGTGAGTGGATGGGTGTTCATAATTTGTGACTTTTACCCGATTCTGAGACGTGCGTTCGGGGAGGCTTTTTAGGGAAATTTTCTAATTCTTGCTTTAGCCTTGAATTCATTAGCTAGATTAGTTTCTTGTAGTTATATTTATGTTATGTAATTGATTTGTCTAGATTTGAGGCATTCGGAGCCGAATATCCATGGAAAGAGCATTGGGACGGATTGATTTGAGCTTGGATCGAGGTAAGTGGCTTGCCTAACCTTGTGTGGGGGAAGTCCCCTTTGGACTTGGTATTGTTTTGATATGTGAGCGTCGTGTACGTGAAGTGACGAGTACTTACACGGGCTAATTGTTGAAAAACCCCATTTTTCACTAAGTCATAACCAGTATCTCCTTATTTGAACTACACTAGCAGATGTAACTATCATGTTTATTTTGGAATAGCATGCCTATGTGTCTTAGTTACCTATTTGAACTCTGTGCAGCATGTTTAGTGAAACTACCTGCTTTCCTTGACTTGAACTTAGTCTAAACTGAAGGTTTTCTTGTTGTAAGTGTTATTTCTGTTGGTTGAGCTGCATATTTACTTTGGGACTATGGAACGGTATTACGGGAGATCCCCCTGCACTGCATATTTACTTTGGGACAACGCAACGGTATGCCTGGAGATCACCCTGTTCTGAATATTTATATTGGGACTACGGAATGGTATTCTGGGAGATCCCCCTACACATTTACGTTTGGGACTATGAGATGGTATCTCGGGAGATCTCCCCGTTGTTGTATCTATGTTCTAATCTTTTGTCCTTCTATGATTTGATTCCTATTAGATTTATGTATTTATGTTTACTGTGATAGTTCATTCAGTCTTATCTCATTATATTTATACCAGTAGGGCCCTGATCTACTCGACCGAGGTTAGGCTTGGCACTTACTGGGTACCATTGTGGTGCACTCATGCCCTTCCCTGCACATGTTTTTCGTGTGAAGATTCAGGTACCGCTTATCAGCCATATTGCCAGTGAGGTGAACAGCTATAGAGACTTCAAGGTATATCTGCCACATCCGTAGACCTCGGAGTCCCTATCTACTTCTCCCCATGTCAAACACTTCTTGTATTTTATTCTTTTGTTAGACTTAGGAATGTGGAAGTACTGTTTCTTTCTGTAGCTTGTGAAATATGATATTCCGGGTTTTGGGAGAGTTTATGTACCCTTCGAGTGTGGTTATTGTATATGCCGAGCGACATCTTAATTCCTTATTAAAAATTTATCTGTTAGTTTATTTTTTATGTTTTGCTGCCTTTTTCTTCAAATGTTAGGCTTACCTAATCGTAGAGACTAGGTGCCGTCACGACTGTTCACGGAGGGAGAACTTGGGTCATGACAAAAGGGAAGTTCTTTCTTTCTTTCAATTCAAAAAAGAGAACAAAGAAACCACTCAAAATGAAAGTAGGTCCAAAGGGGCCACTCATTCGTTGTTGACTGGGTTACGAGGAATTTACCCTTACGTTCCTATAACGGTAATGAGGCAAGCTAGGAGTAAGCACGTCACACGTTGGGTTTCTAATATTATTCAGTATGAGGCTGACTTCAAAGGGGACGTCATTCCATTCACGTTTGAGGCTCAGCACATGTGAAACCAAATGATCATTGTAGATGAAGAGACTATCGAGTCAGACAGGTACTATGTCGGGCACATGTATTACTACCTTTCATGGCTAGAGGACGACATTAATACGGACGTCAAACCAGGAGTCAATTTGAATGACAGGATCATAAATGAAGTGGCTGAGGCTCAGGTAAAGTACAAGAGGCTATGAAAGAGGGTGTTTGAATCTGAGGCCAAGTATCTCGAACATCATAAGGTAGACATGAAGGCATTAAAAGAATGGAACGAGATCGCAAACAAGTCGACAGAAAGGTTGGAGCTCTTAGAGAAAGGGTTGATGGGATTGGAAAGAAAGGTGAGGAAGAGGCTTTGTGGCTGTAAAGATATGGGCTACGATGAGGGAGGAAAGTTGGCAATGGCATACTTGCTGCTTGACATGCGTGACCTTGGGAACATGATTGTTGGAGCCAAAAGGGCAAAGCATAGAGAAGGTCCTTCAGGGACCAAATAGATTAGGAGGAGATTTTCTTTATTGCTTTGTAGTTTGATTTCGTTAGGTTCAATGTAATAAGGCTCATGCCATTAGTGACTTTATATTATTATTTCAATATAGTAAAAGTTTGGTTTGAATTATTTTTTGCATTAATGGAATGAGGAAACATTGGCACAAATTCTCTCCAAGTCTACTTGTCTCTTAGGCCTACCTTGGCATAACGAGGTCGCCATATTAGGAAGCGAACTATTGCTTGTCTTACGTGCTACCTTCTTAAATATTGCAAGACTTTCTTATTTTGTTTTACTGACTTGGATAGCTTTTGTTTTTCTTTCCTTCGATTATTCCCATTCCCAAGGATTGGTTCATGCATTCTTGCAATGTCAGCATATCATACTAGATCTAGAGGTCCTCTACCTCCTCCTCCACCTAAAAATATCAAAAGCAAAGGCAAAGGGAAGATGGACGATTTGAGCAGCAACCGAAAAGACAATGCTCCTATAGCAGAGAATGTCAAGAATTCTAACGGAAGAAGTACGCCGGGACAAAATGAATTGGTTCTCCGGCTAGAGCAGAAGATTTTGGAGTTATAAGGCTAACTCGAGCAGGTCCGAAATCTCACCAACCTCTTCCTTACTTTGAACGTCCCCGACGTCAATCACCATAATGCTGCCACTCAAAACCAGACACCTCCCCAAAGCACACAACCCCAAAATTTGCCACCCCCAGTGCCACAAAAGCTCCCCACAACACACCAATACCACAACCCTGCACCCCCGATAAGCTTTAACCCTCGTCCATTACAAACTCCTCAGCATCACCACCACAATACGACCCAATATCCATAAACCACCATTTATCATACTCCCTAGAACATGCCACAACCTAACCCCGATCCACCCCAGACCTCAATCAATGATAATCCATACACTCAAGTCCTAGGAACACACTAAGGCAACCCGATATACATGGAAACCCTACCAAACACCCCACAGCAAAAACTATACATACCAGAACCAACTGCGAAGGACATGCTCATCCGAAGTATGGCTGAAGAGTTAAAGAAGTTGTCTAGAAGGGACCAGAGCGTCGAGGGAGGGAAAGGTGTCGAAGGGTTGAATTATGAAGATTTTTGTATCAAGCCAGACGTGGAGCTGACGAAGGATTACAAACCTCCTAAGTTTGAGATGTTTGATGGCACCGATGATCCAAGGTGCGTTTGAGGACTTACTGTGATAAACTCGTAGGAGTGGGCAAGAACGAGCAAATCCGCATGAAGCTGTTCATGCGAAGTCTCACTGGGATGCTTTATGTTGGTATATCAGGCAGAATCTAAAGTAGTGGTCTAATTGGGTGAGTATAACATCCAATTTCATGGACAGATTCAGGTTCAACAAATAAAAATACGCCAGACATTTTTTATATCCAGAACCTCGAGAAAAAGCCAATGGAGACCTTCCGTGAGTATGCTACCCGCTGGAGATCAGAGACCGCCAAGGTGAGACCGTCGGTGGAAGAGGAACAAATGAATAAGTTTTTCGTCAGAGCTCAGGATCCACAGTACTATGAGAGACTAATAGTTATAGGGTCACAAGTTCTTCGATATCATCAAGTTAGAAGAAGGGATAGAGGAGGGCATCAAGAGTGGTATCGTCACCAAATTTAAGGCGATGCAGGCTACCAACAAAGCCTTACAATTCGGGGGGATTTCAAAGAAGAAAGAAATGGGTACCGTGATGGTATCCCAAGGTCCTAAGTCTCCCCTTACCTATTAAACACCTCCACCAACGTATCAATCCTCACCACTAAAATACCATTACCCCGCTACCACCTACCACACCTAAAATACCCAACCAGCATAGTACCATTCACCTCCACCTGCCCGTCAAAACTACACAAAACCCAGACCACACTTCGACCCTAGAACTCCTAGACAAAACACCCATATTGCTGAACCCATAGCCCAATTATACGAGAGAATGAACGTCGTTGGTTATGTCACTCCCATTCCTACAGCTGTTATTAAAAACCCTTCTTAATGGGTAAACCTCAACAAACATCTGCCTATCACTCGGGCATAAAGGGACATACTATCGAGGAATGCCACATATTGTAATACAAAATTCAGTGAGTGATTGATACATAGATTATACAAGCAAAGGAGTCAGCACCAAATATTAGCAACAACCCCTTTCCTGTTCATAGAGGTGAGGGAGTGAATGTGATCGAGACTGATGAAGAATGGGACTAGGAAGGATCTATCGGTCCCATCCGAGTTACTCCTAAAATATATCATGTCACACTCTCGCCGATTGTGGTATAGACCAAGGCACCATTCAAGGCCGAGGTAGCTACACCCAGGCCACCATTCACTGTGACGGTAGCTCCATCACCGTCATACAAGTCTAACACTGTTCCATGGGATTATGTATTAGAAGCAAGGAGCAAAAAAAGCCTAGATGGAAGAGGCTGTTGTTGCCCAGGGAATGATTGGAACAGGCAGGGTCTACACACCAGAAAACCTTGGAGGAACAAGTAAAGAAACTGCGTAAAAACCACTTGTTGTGGAGATGGGTACGGATGATCTTTGGAGAAAGAAACAGGCAAGGGAGTACTCTGTTGTTGATCACCTGAACAAAACTCCCGCTCAAATATCCATCATGTTGTTGTTACAAAACTCAGACGCATACAAGAATTCCTTGATGAAAGTGTTGATAGAAGCTTACATACCAACTAGTATCACTAGTGGCGAACATAGTGGGACAAGTACTGTAGAGTCACACGATCACTTTCCATGAAGATGAGCAGCCGCAGAAGGGCTGAGTCATAACAAAGCATTGCAAATCACTGTACAATGTCAAGATAAGTTCATTTCCAGGGTCTTGATTGATTGGGGCTCAAGTCTGAACATATGCCCTTTGACTACTCTAAAAAGATTGGATATAGGTATACATGAGATACAAATGGGAAGCATGAACGTGAAAGCATTTGATGGATCTCAAAGAGCTACTATGGGAGAAATCAAACTAGATCTGAAGATGTGCCTGACATGGTTCGATTTCAAGTTCCAAGTGTTGGACAACTCCGCTACCTATAACTTGTTGTTGGGACTACCATGGATACATGCGGCTGGGGTAGTTGCTACTACTCTACATTAGGCCATGATGTTCGAGTGGAATCATCAGGCGGTAATCATCCATGAGGATGGAAGTAATCCTATCTATTCCAACCAGACCATGCCCGCGATTGAGAATAGAAGGAAACAGGGGGGCGAAACATTCTACAACATCGATCGGGTGAATACAGTAGAGAAAGGATGATAGCGGAGCAACAAGGTGCTAAGCATGTTGATGTGTTTAGGGTATGAACAAGGCAAGGGTCTTGGTCCTAAGCTTCAAGGAATCGTAGAACAAATACGACCACGAACTCATGGCATAACCTTTGGCCTCAGATATGAATATATTGTGCAGGAATATAATGGTTGGTCACCGCCATGGCATGACTTCTACTATCCGTTGCCTCAACCCATACCACCAGTACACCAGACATTGTGCCAGGCCGATGTGATTTGGCATTCTGAGGAGGACGAGGTCTTAGCTGGCCTGAGGAACCTATTTCTGAACGAGGAAGATATGGACTACAATGCAATCATTGAGGAGGAGGAGGAGGAGGAAGACCTCACCATTTAGACAATAGGATCTGGAGCTATTCTTAGGAATTGGATTGCTAACACCATCCCGTGCTCGCCGAGCACCTAGGTAGCCTTGGCAGAAGTAGCATGATTTCTTTTAAAATTGTTTTCTAGCATTTAAGACATTTTGTTTTAAAATAATTACTCGAGACATCGAGTCGTACTTTTTTGACAGTTTTTAAGTTTTAATTAATGCATCATTGCTTTTCGTTTATTTATATTATTATCTTTCTACATTCTTTTCAGCATAATTATTACCTATCATGTTGAATCTATGATTGTGACATGCAATGAGACCATGCAACAAAGGGAGAGTGATTCAGAAAATTTGGAAAATGATGTAATACCTGAGGAAATTGTTGGGACAGTAGAGGATTTCGAGAACAAACCAAAGTCCAACCTGGAAGAAACTGAGGCAGTTAACTTAGGGGATTCTGAAATGGTCAAAGAAACTTGCTTAGCATTCATCTGTGACCATCAGAAAAGGAAGACTACTTCAAATTTATACAGGAATATGAGGACATTTTCGAATGGTCCTATGACGACATGACGTGGTTGAGCACATCCATAGTGGCTCACAATCTACCCACCAACCCTATGTGTCCGCCGGTAAAGCAAAAACTCAGAAAGTTCAAGCCATACATGAGTTTTAAGATAAAAGAGGAAGTTACCAAGCAAATCAAAACCAAAGTCCTTCGGGTGGTCGAGTACCCAACCTGGCTAGCCAACATTGTACCGGTACCAAAGAAAGAAGGGAAAGTCAGGGTGTGCGTTGATTACCAAGATCTGAACAGAGAAAGTCCTAAGGATGATTTTCCGCTACCCGACATACACATATCGATCGATAACTGCACCAAACATGAACTCCAGTCCTTCGTGGACTGCTTCGCAGGATGCTATAAGATTTGGATGGACAACAAAGGATGCATAAACGATAGCCTCATCATACCGTAGGGAATATAATGCTACAAGATGATGCTATTTTGTTTGAAGAACACCGGGGCAACCTACATGATGTCCATGACTACTCTCTTTCACGATATGATACACAAAGAAATAGAGGTGTACATAGATGATGTCATCATCAGGTCTAAGACGAGCTCGGATCATATAGCAGACCTGAGAATGTTTTTCGACCGACCAAGAAAGTACAATCTGAAGTTGAATCCTACAAAGTGTGCTTTTGGAGTCCCTACCAGGAAGTTACTAGGTTTCATTTGTCAGTCAACACGGCATTGAGTTGGACCCATCAGAGATCAATGCTATTCAGGATGTGCAGCCACCGAAGAACAAGAAGGATGTAATGAGTTTCTTAGGCTGCCTCAATTATATCATCCATTTTATAGCACATTCAACGATAATATATGAACCAATCTTTAGGATGGTGAGGAAAGACGTGACGACGAGTTTGACTGAGGAGTGTAAAAAAGCTTTCAACAAGATCAATGAGTACATGTCTAGACCTTCTGTGTTGGTCCCACAGGAGTCCGGGATACCTTTACTACTGTACCTATCCATGTTAGATGGAGCGTTTGGATGTGTCTTGGTACAACATGATGAAACCGGAAGAAAAGAGCAAACAATATACTATTTGAGTAAGAAGTTCATGCCTTATGAAGCTCAATATTCTTTGTTGGAACGTGCCTGTTGCGCCGTAACATGGATAGCCCAGAAACTAAGGTATTATTTCTGTGCGTATACCACTCACCTCATATAGAGAATGGATCTGCTAAAGTGCATCCTTTAGAAGCCTATGCATACAAGCAAGCTAGCTAAGTGGCAAATAGAACTTAGTGAGTTTGACATCATCTATGCGACTCAGAAGACACTTAAGGGGTCGTTGGCCGATCATCTGGCAAAGAACCTCGTGGATGGGGAATAGGAACCATTAAAGATGTATTTCCCCGATGAGGGGGTATCTTTCATAGGAGAGGATAATGCCGAGGCATATGACGCTTGTAGGATGTTCTTCGACGGAGCCCCAAACTTCAAAGGAGTAGGTATTGGAGTTTTCTTAGTATCGGAGACCGGTCAACATTATCAAGTATCCGCTAAACTCAGGTACCCATGCACCATAATATGGTAGCGTACGAGGCTTGCATTTTGGGGCTACGATTGGCCATCGACATAAATATTCAGGAATTGCTGGTAATCGGAGATTCAGATCTGCTAATACATCAGATACTAGAAGAATGGTCCACAAAAAGTACCAAGAGGTTCACAAATATAGAGTTCAAACATGTTCCTAGAATTCACAACGCGTTCACGGATGCGCTGGCTACCTTGTCTTTTATGATACAACATCCAGACAAGAATTTTATCGATCTCATTCCAATAGAAATCCGTAAGCAGCCAGCTTACTGTGCTCATGTCGAATAAGAGTTCGATTGGAATCCATGGTTACACGATATCCAGGAGTATTTGGAAAAGAGAGAATTCCCGAAAAACATTACACACACCCAAAAACGCACACTTCAGAGATTATCCAACCACTTCTTTCAAAGCGGAGGAATTTGGTATTAAAGGACTCCAGACATGGGTTTATTAAGTGTGTCGATGCCAAGGAAGCCTCTAGGTTACTCGAAGAGATACATGCTAGAACCTGTGGATCTCACATGAATGGGTTTGTACTAGCTAAGAAGATATAGAGGGCAGGATATTTCCTGATGACTATCGAGACTAACTGCATCATATATGTACAGAAGTGTCGTCAGTGTCAGGTACATGCTGAAATGATACGAGTACCACCCAACAAACTCAATACGACAAGATCACCCTAGCCTTTCTCTTCTCGGGGTATGGATGTCATCGGAACGATCGAACCCGCTACTTCCAACGGACATAGATTCATCTTAGTGGCCATTGATTACTTCAAAAAATTGGTCGAGGCTGCCTCCTACAGAGCTCTGATTAAAAAGGTCGTAGCAAATTTTGTCCGAGACCGTATTGTCTGCTAGTTCAGAGTGCCTGAATCAATCATTACCGACAATACTGCCAATCTCAACAGTGATCTGATGAAAGCCATTTGTGAAATATTCAAAATCAAACATCGTAACTCTACAGCATATAGGCCACAAATAAATGGAGTCGTAGAAGCCGCCAACAAGAACGTTAAGAAGATATCGAGGAAGATGGTGGAAAATTACAAGCAGTGGCAAGAAAAGCTACCATTTACTCTGCTCGGATACTACACCATTGTCCGCACACCCGCCGACGTGTAAATTCCATCCCTAAGAATCAAACAAGAAGCTGAGCTCAGCAACACAGAATGGATACAGAGCCGGTACGGCTAATTGGCTCTTATTGACGGCAAAAGGATGAACACGGTGTGTCACAGTCAACTCTACCATTATAGAATAGCAAGGGCTTTCAACAAGAAAGTTATACCAAGGAAATTCATACCGAGGAAATTGGTGTTGAAGCGGAACTTTCCACATCAGGACGAAGCAAAAGGAAAATTCTCACCTAACTGGCAAGGTCCTTACATGGTTCATCGAGTAATGACAAGAGGAGCACTCATACTTGCAGAAATGGATGGGGAAATATTGCTGAAACCTATACATTCGGACTTCGTCAAGAGATATTACGTTTGAGATTGTAGTTGCACTTTTTTTTGTATAACATGAACTGTGCTTGACCTGATTCACATTTAAGAGGGGATATATAGGCAGCCCTGTGGGTTCGGTCATATTATAGTAAAATCTGCATTCCCCTCTATGGTCGGAAACTGGGCAAGATTTGGAATTTCATCAATCTTATTACATCAAGGATCGCCAGAAGAGTATCACCAAAAGTATACATCAAAATGGGGCAGAATTTTGAAGAAGTCCTCAAAATTCCGAGATAAGAAGGTCGCAATGTCTTAAGGCATGTAACGGCCTATGATTTGACCAAATTATTTACTTTTGTGCATTATCTTTTAAACAATTGCATTACTTATAAATGATTTGTCGCAAATGTATATTTTAAAAAACCGCATTTCGATAATAGCCAGATGTTACCCAGGGTGACTCAAGCAAGGAGTCAAGACAGACCTTTCCCCAAACATACAATTTTTTTTGGATGCAGGCATAACGTCGAAAACAAATTTGTAAAGCCTATATAATAGGACGACTATCTCCATATAGATGGGGTTTGCCAAGCCCAAACGCATCAAGCTAAAAATCACTTCCCTTCCTCATATTCAATCATCGCTTTCTCTACATAGGGCTAAGCACTAACCTCATTACATAGCATGAGGCTAAGCACTGCCTCCATCATTGCATAAATGCTGCCTTTCTCTGCATAGGGATAAGCACTGCCCTCATTACATTTCATGAGGCTAAGCACTGCCCTCATTATTTCATAAGGCTAAACATTTCCATTTCTCTCCATAGGGCTAAGCACTGCCCTCATTACATTGCATGAGGCTAAGCACTGCCTCAATTATTGCATAAGGCTAAACGCTTCCTTTCTCTACATAGGGCTAAGCACTGATCTCGTTACATTGCTTGAGGCTAAGCACTGGCTCTATTATTGCATAATGTTGAATAATGCATTTCCCTGCATAGGGCTAAGCACTACCCGCATTACCTTACATGAGACAAGCGCTACCCTCATTACATTACATGAGGCTAAGTACTACCCTCGTTACATTTCATGAGGCTAAGCATTTCTTTCGCTGCATAGGGATAAGCACTGCCCTCACTACATTGCATGAGACTAAGCGTTGTCTCCATCACATTGCATGAGGCTAAGCATCGCCTCTATTATTGCATAAGGCTAAGCACTGCCTTCACCTGCAAAAGGCTACGAACTACCCTAATATCATACAAGGTTCAGCACTGGCTTGTCTCGTTCTGCCATATGACTAAGCATTACCTGTTCCCTCTATCAAATGATCAATATCGCCATCTTTGCATTTTATGGGTTAAAACATCACCACATTGTCCGAAGGCGTCATAACCTCAAGGCATCATCCTTATAGCCCGAAGACATCATTTCATGGCCTAAGGATCTCTCAAAACTGCATATCAATATTCAAAAGCGTCATATTCCAGAGGCACTATCCTCATGGCCCGAGGACACCATTTCATGGCCTGTGAATCCCTTATTATACGATTCATGGTCCAGGATGCCATGGTCTAAGGATATCATCCTCATCGTCCAAAAGACAACTCTCATAGTCCGAAGGGAATTTGCATCACATTTAATTTTTCCGTGATAACTATATCTATTCACGTGCATCATGTATTAAGTTTTGCAGGTAACTCCAATTTCCATTCATGACGTTCACATCCTTTGATTATGTCAAATGTAACCGGTAACCAGCAATTGATTATTCTTTATCTCGTAAGCGCTCAAACATTTGTCGCGTGCATCCATAACGATCAATGACGCATTCATAACTCCACCTGAAATTATCCACGACTTATGACACGACCCTACCCAGATAAGATCATTCTTCGAAATGTACGACCCTTTTATAATAACTCCATCAGTTTCATTCGACGTTGAACCGAGAAATACACACGGCCTGATTCCCGTAATACCATGGATATGTTGGCAACTCAAGAACCAGGGTTCGGCCACCATTTTTAGAATACCTTATCCACGTTCATTCGGACAAATTGGTCATCATTTTCTTTACCCGACTATTATTTCATCATTCCCGAGTAAAGAGGGGCAGCTATTGTTACCCAAATTTTCCCACATATTTAGTAAAGTGCTTCATATACTTCTAAAATTATATTTTGCACTATTACCCATCTTATAGGTGTCATATAGGTAATTTATATAATTTTCAAAGCTTTTTAAATCAATTTATTGATTTATTAATTATTCAATATTTATTAATTACACCCCGAATTATTTTGAGTAATTTAAATTAAATATTTATACCAACAAGCATATTTTATAATAATTAACTTCATTTTATGTAATTAAATTTGCATTTTTATTCTTATTTACAACATTTGCAATAATAGCCTATACTTTATAATTAATTGCGTTTATTATTTATTCGGGGTCAAAATAACATTTTTGTGTTATTACAATCTTCAGTTACTATTTTTAAAATAATAATTTGCAAAAATAGTGTTTTTATTTTAAATTAATTATTTAATTAATTTATTTTTCCCTTACTTTCATTTATCTAATGTCTGGCCCAAACTAGGCCAATTTTTGGACCAGCTACCAGGCCCAGATCTCCCAAACCCCTGGCCCAATCACCCCAGCCCAAACCAAACGACCCCTTGTGACCAACTCGGTCAGAACCCGTTTAAATAACCCGCCCTCCTTCCTCTTTGATCTTGGCCGTTAATCATTTATGATCAACGGTCCATAATAAACCTACCCGCCTCCTAATATCTTCATAATGCAAACCCTAACCCTATTTTCACCCGCCCAGCCATCCTCATACGCTCTCAACTTCCTCCTATTCTCTGTAAATCCCTAGCAGCCGCCCCACCCAAATCCTAGCCTCCATCGGAGATAAATATGTAAATCTTCCATATTTTCTTTCCTTTTCTACACACACAACAATTCATTCCATCTCCTCAACATTACAGTGCGTTGGGTACCGAGTTATTTATGGAAGCTAATCAACGGGCATTTGTTCGACTCCGATTCTGTATGATCTCCATTTTATTGACTTGAAACATCCACAACAATGTCACATGGTTTTGATTCAGTGAGATCTTTAACTATTTTGGTTCTCTGTCTTGATCTAGGTTTTGTTCGATTAATCCCTAATTCTATTCAAAATCGGTTTGCATGATATTCTTTCCTTATTTTTGTGATTCAATTGATGTTTTCCTTTTTAATCTAGGTAATTCGAACACTATATAAGCCCCTTCCCAATTCCCCTAAAATGGACCTTGATCATGATTCTCTCTCTCACTCTCACTCACCCTATATTGTTCTCAAGTTATTGGTCCTAGGCCGGCCGGAATTTGCTTTAACAACCTCCCTAGTGTGAGCAATGCTCGGGCTCATCTGAAGCCCTTGTGAACTTTGACGCACAAAGATTCGGGTCCTGATGTTCTCTATTGCTACTGATCTTTGAAGTACTGCGGAAAGTTGTTCTTCTCATTTACTTGTTCGTTAATTTTTACTGGTAAGTATCTTTGACTCTTGCAATTTTATATTTTTACTTATGTTTATGCCCTGTACTTATGCCACTTAAGCTAGTTAACCAATATGCTACTATGTCGTCTCTACTTATGATCATATGTGCTTTGAAGTTGTCTTGTTCCCCTGTGTTTTATAGCACCAAGACCTGCCTAAAACCCTAAGTTTGAAGTCTGCCCACGATCTCTAACTATCTTAAGCCTGCTTATTCTAGTATGCTTGTGTATGCCTGAATGTTTGTACATGTTGTTTGTCATGGGTTCATCTCTCTACTTGTTTCAGATTTTTGTCATAAACTAGCTTATGCCCAAAAATTTTTCTAGTGTATTACCTCATGTTGAGTCATTCATGTAAAACTTATGGTTGATCAATGATCATGTGATTTTTAAGTGCCAATACTGCCTGAATTTATGAACAAATATGACATGTTTTCTTGCTATATGTAAACTTCAATATGTGTTCCCTGACTTGTTCAAACCTTATATTCTTTAGTGTTGCCTAAGACTTCTTGAGCATATCTCAGTGTTTAGTTCCCTCCCCTTTATGAAATCAGCTAGTATTAATCTAGATGCATGTCTGCCCTGCTTCTTCAACTCATCTAGCATTGTGACTAATACTCAACATGTTATGTTCCTCATGTTCGAACTGAGTAATTGCTTGCCATGACCACTAGTTAGTTTGCTTGTTCTGCTATTTGGCCACAAGATTAATTTTGACCTTGTCTTCTTTAGACCCCATGTTGAGATATTTGTAAGAAAAGCTGCTACTTATTTTTCCTAGAATTAGCTCGTGATCATGTCTCTCCTAGATTCACAAGCCTAGGCTCATATGTCTAAAGTCCCAATGAAGTTAGTTTGGACCATGTTTGCTTTGAATTTCTGCTTAGTGAGCCCTTTGCTAGCCAAACCTATCATTGTGAACCGGTATCTAGAAAGCTGTGACTTCTGTCTACCTTGTTTGTGTCATATGTGCCTGTAAGAGATTTTATGTAACCGTGTTTGTCTGTCCTTGTTTGGAAGTCCATGCTCTTCGTTAGCTACATTGTTAAGGACTAAATGCCTAAGTTTGAAAGTTGTTTGGTTGGCCTGGTATGTGGATTGTCACTTGTATTTGTATGGTTAGTTTGGTATTCAATGGTTAAGCAAGGCAGCCGTTTTATTGTTTGGGCCTAATTGTTGGGCTAGTTTTGGTACTGGGATCTGAAGTATATTGATAGACATCTGGTGTGTGAGCCTTCTCATCCACACGGGGCTCCAAGCTTAGTTGAAGCCCTAGAAGCATCCCTGGGTGCTTCTGTATTTGTGTTGGGCCTATAATTATTCTATTTGGGCCTGTAATTATTTTTATCTGGGCTTGTATTTATTCAATTTTGATCTGTACTAACGAATAATGGGGAGATTAATGAAGGGGGGGGGGGGATACTTTAATTCTTTCATGAATAGGTAGAAAACATGCCTATAAGATTCAAAGTATTTTACTTGCTACTTGCACAACATGCTCTATATACTACCAGGCAGCATGCCTATAGGATCAATCTTGCATGATCATTTAGAAATCTTAACTTAGAATCCTAATATTAATCTTGCCGACGGAAGTCGTGACATGTCTAGAGATAATGCCTATAGGATTCAATTCAAACTTGTCTGATATTTGCCTAGGATGTTTTACTTATTTAGATAACATGCCCATAGGATCCCATTTAAGTAACTAAAACTGTTCAACTGTGCGGATCACCTAGAAAGCATGGCTATAGGGTTGATAAAATAATCTTGCGTTTTAAAACAACTTCATTGCATGAATAAGACCATCTAGAGATCATGCATGTAGGACTTCACGTTGACTGCCGAAACAAATAATCGTGTATGTTAATCCAGAAACCATGGCTGTAGAGAATCAACAATACTGAGTTGTTTAGTCTAATATCGTCTAAACCTGATTGCCTAGATATTATGCCTATTGGTTTTAAGCGACACAACCTGTCCATTTCTAGATTTTCCTACTTATAACTGCCTGTCCACCTAGTAATTTATCTTTGAGCATGATCAACTTAAATATCAACTACCTGTTTACTTGATGGCGTGCATTTGTGTCTATATAAGGAGGTAAACTTGAGCCCTTAGTGTTGATTATGTGTAGTCCTAATTGTTTTGACTGCGCGCTTGGTGTTCTCATTTTAAGCAACCTAAGGGAAGTCTAGAACCCCAAAAGTAGTAGCTCCAAACCCTCCTGGACCATAGGCATCGGACGGGTAAAGCACGCATAGGTCACGACTTAGAATTGAACTAGTGCGCCTTAGGTAAACAACTTAAAGATAGTAATCGGGGTAGCAGGAGATAATAGCCCATGCTCACTGGATAATATGAGCAACCCTTGTGCTGTAAGGGATTGTGAAGTATTATTTATTATGCACGGGGTGATCCTTTAGGCTAAAAAATTTAGGACCCCCACTTATAATTATTGGTTGTACACTTGTTTGTTGGGAAACTCATATTTGACTAATATATATCATGTAGTCTCCAAAGAGTTTACTTATTAATGGACAAGTTATTTCTTTCACCCGTGTATGATTTCTCTTAATAGATATTTCGTCCTATTCCAGCTTCGAATAATTAATTACTTGGATTCCTTACTCCTCTATAATCGACGTGATCACATAAGGTAGTTATAATTCCATAGTCCCCACATAGTTTAAATTTAGTTGGGAACCACAGTTGTAGATCTCGGATAGTGCCTAACCTTTCTCTTGAGGTAACTTGAGCTCGTACTCGATATTTGGTAACATGGACTAGTTCAACAGAGTTATTTACAAGTAGGTGCCCTAAGGCACCTTAAAAATTATTAGGTGGCAACTTTTGTCCTTTAATACCATTTAAAATAGTTGTCACATGTCAAAACCCGCTTTTGATAAAAAATAGGGCGCGACAGATGTTTGTAGTTATCTTCTAGAAGCTATAAGGATTTAGGAAACTTTAGTTTCTCTCTTTCTCTATCGTTCTCCTTTGTTCAATCTGAAACTTTGAATCTTTCTTCTCTTATTCTCTCATAGATGATGAGGACATGTGCTTCGTCCGCAACTAATCAGGAGCTGGAGCCCCAAGTTGCAGCTACTACTACAGGTAGGGGTCGGGGCAAAGGCAGAGGGGGAGGTAGAAGTAGAGCTCAGCCTAGAGCATGTGCTGTAGCAGCCGTAGTCGAGCCCTAGGTTGCTCAATATGACGAGGTTCTAGAGAAGATTTAGTGAATATGACCTACTCAAGTTATAGAGGGGTTCATTGCTACCCAGTGCTTCATGACGCCTTAGTCCGCATGGTTAGTTTCATGGAGAATATGGCTCAGGCCGGTGTATTTCCTATGGCACCAGCCGTGTCTCAGGCTGGGGAGGAGTTTAGACTCTCGCTACTCATACGTAGAGTAGATGGCCTATCGTTATCATACCATATGAGTTCTACCAGTTTGGGTGTTTCGACCAATTATTGCTACATAGCCCGCGACTTCAAAATTATGGTCTCATTCTTCCCTTCCCTTGATTTACGATCCCTACAGCTTAATTAATCCCCCATATGTCGGGACCTGAACCGTGGTGGTACTCTTCTATAGCTTCTTCTACATAGGCTCCGTATCTTCTGGAATTGAAAAAGGAAGCTTTTCCAAGCCCGAACAAGATCAAAAGAACTGATCGCTTTCTATAGTGACAAAATAGTTCTCTACTAGCCACTTTTTCTTTTAATTAGATAACTCAAACCCTTACCTTGACCAGTTTGTAGTGGAAAACCTCAATGACATAATCGTTTATAGTCACTCATTGGAGGTTTGGAACCCTGAGTATTGTTTTCCGGGTGTAGAAGGAAAGGAGGTTGTACGTAAAAGAGTACTCGGACGAAAGTGCTATTTCTTAGCCATTGGATCAGCAAGGGTGTGATTCAGATGGATCAAGAGAAGACCTGGTCTGTTGTGGACTGGGATGTGCCGAAGAAGGAGAGAGCAGGCAGCAGCGGTGAAGCTGGATGCTCGAAGTCATTTTAGATACGGCTAGACAGCTCAGGAGGAGTAGAAAGTTGCCACAACCTAGGAGGGGTTTATAGGAAGGACGGGCCCGCAATGTCATCTGATGAGATGAATAGGTTGGACTGATTCATCAAGTTGTTTCTTCCTCACTTTTTTGGTGTGCCTTTGAAGGATCCTCAAGACTTTCTGGACCATTGCCATAAGATCTTGTAAAACTTCGGACTAGTGGAGTCCAACAGAGTTGATTTTATCGTCTTTCAGATGCATGGTTCTGGTAAGAGGTGGTGGCAGGTTTATGAGCTGGGCAGGCCATTTGGATCACCTCCTCTCTTAAGGGCTTAGTTTTCATAGATATTCTTGGAGAAGTTTATTCCCTTCACTCAAAGAGAGGAGTTGCATATCCAGTTCGAGCGCCTTCAGCAAGGTAGCATGACCATTACCTAGTATGAGACTCAATTTATCTAAAAGGGAGAAGGTGCAAAGGTTCATAGAGTTTTACATATTGCATCAGACTTCGGATGGCCAGAAAGGTTGAGACTAGATTTTATTTACTCAGGTCGTAGAGATCGCCTGGAGGGTTGAGCGCACTAGAGGCCAGGTGAGGGAGACAACCTCTGACAAGAGGTCCCATCGTTTTGGAGGATTTAGTGGTGCCTCTTCTAGAGGCAGGGGTTCCTTTGGCAGAGGCCATCATATCAGGCCAGTGTAGTCAATACTACATGTCAAACATGGTACATCAGGCAGCCACAATGCTTATGGACCTCATTTCGAGCAGCCATCATACAGTGCACCATTAGTTCCCAATAGCGCACCTTCAAAATAGAGTAACTATGGTGGTTACTCGGATTGTCAGGTACAACTACAGGTTCAGCAGCCCAACGATAGAGGGCTTGCTATGTATGTGAGGATCTATGCCACATCGCGAGGTTTTGCCCTAGGTCACATAGCAATATGCCATAGCAGGGTACTCGTGCATGATTTCAGCACAAGTTGCTCCACCACCCGCTCAGCTAGCTAGAGGCGGGTGTCAGGTAGCCCGGAGTAGAGTACAGTTAGTTAGAGGTAGAGGCCAGTTAGCGAGAGGCTATCCTAAAGGTGGAGGACAGGTTGGTAGGGCTCAACTTCGTTGTTGTGTATTTTCGGGTCGCCCTGAGGTAGAGTCGTCCGGTGTAGTTATATAAAGTATTATCACAGTATGTCATAGACATGCTACCATATTGTTTGATCCGGGTTCTACATATTATTATGTGTCTTCATATTTTTTTCCGCATTTGAGTATGCCTCGTGATTCTTCTAATGTAACTGTTTTGATGTCTACACCGGTTGGAGATTCCATAGTAGTTGATCGGCTGTACCTGTCTTGTGTATTTACTATTAATGGTTTTGATACCAAAGTTGATATTTTGTTGTCGAATATGATGGATTCCAAGTCATTCTAGGTATGAATAGGTTGTTCCTATCTCATGCTATCTCGGATTGTCATGCCAAGACTATGACTTTATCCATTCTGGGGTTTCCTAGATTGAGTGGAAAGTGACTGTCGATCATCCCAATAGCAGGTTGGTTTTATATTTGAGGACTCGGCATATGCTTGAGAAAGGGTGTTTAGCATATTTGGCTTATATTCGGGATTCTAGTACGGAAGTTCCTCCAATGGATTCGATATCAATCATGAGGGAGTTTTCAAAGGTATTTCCTACTGATATGCGAGGTATGCCACCCGATACGGATATTAACTTTTGCATTGATTTGGTTTCGGGTACTCAGCGTATTTCTGTTCCACAGTATTGTATGTCTCCAACTGAGTTGAAGGAATTGAAGATAAGTTGCAGGATTTTCTTGACAAGGAATTCATTAGACCGAGCATGTCACCTAGGCGTGCCGAGTTTTTTGTTAAAAAGAATGATGGTTTGATGAGGATGTGCATTGACTATCGCAGTTGAACAAAGTTACTATCAAGAACAAGTATCTATTTCCTAGGATTGATGATTTATTCGACCAGCTTCATGGTACGAGGGTATTTTCGATGATTTATTTGAGATTCGGCTACCATCAGGTAAATATTAGGGCATGGGATATGCGTAAGAGAACTCTTAGGATCGTTATGCCCATTACAAATTCTTCATGATGTGGTTTGGTTTGACTAATGCTCCAGAAACCTTCATGAATTTGATGAACCGAGTGTTAAAACCTTATTCAGATTCCTTTGTGACTATCTTTATTGATGATATTCTAGTGTACTCTCATAGTGGAGAGGAGCATGAGCAGCATCTGCGGATTATACTTCAGACTTTGAATGATCGTCTTATATATGGCAAATTTTTTATGTATGAGTTCTGGTTGGACTCGGTTGCCTTATTGGGTCATGTTGTGTCTTTTGTTAGTAAGGTGGATCCCAAGAAGATTGAAGCACTTTAGAATTGGCCTAGAGCTACTTCAGCTACAAATAATCGGAGCTTCTCGGGTTTGGCGGGCTATTACCGTATGTTGAGGGATTTTCGTCTATCTTAGATCCAATGAACAAGTTGACTCAGAAGGGTGCTACTTTCAGATGGTTTGACGAGTGTGAGGAGAGCATTCAAAAGCTCAAGAGTGCCTTGACTACAACCTCGGTGTTGGTGTTGTCCATAGGTTTGGGGTCTTACACTGTGTATTGTGATGCTTCGTGTATTGGAATTTGGTGTGGTATTGATGCAAGATGGTAGTAAGATTGACTAACACGGTGTATTGTGATGCTTCGTGTATTGGAATTGGTGTGGTATTGATGCAAAATGGTAGGGTGATTGCATATGCATCTCGTTAGTTAAAGATCCACGAGAAAGAACTACCCCGTGCACGATTTGGAGTTAGCAACCATTGTTCATGCGCTCAAGACTTGGAGGCATTACTTATCCGGTGTGCCATATGAGGTATACACTAACCATCATAGTCTCCAACATCCATTCAAGAAAAAGGATCTTAATTTGGGGAAGCGGAGATGGTTGGAGTTATTGAAAGACTATGAAATCACCATATTGTATCATCCGGGAAAGGCTAATATAGTGGTTGATGCCTTGAGTAGGAAGGCAGAGAGCATAGGTAGCTTGACATTTATACCGATAGTGGAGAAGCCATTGGCCATGGATGTTCAGGATTTGGCAAACAGGTTCGTGAGATTGGATGTTCGGAACCTAGTAGAGTTCTTGCTTGTGTTGTGGCACAATTATCTTAGTTGGACCACATCAAGTCTCACTAGTTTGATGATCCTAACTTGTTGGTGCTGAAGGACACAGTGCAACAGGGCGGTGCTAAGAAAGTTGTGATTAGGGATAATGGTGTTACGTAGCTTCAGGGCCGGAATTGTGTTCCGAACGTTGATGGATTGAGAGAGTTGATCCGTGATGAGGCTCATAGCTTATGGTATTCTATTCACCCAGGTGTCACGAAGATGTATCCTGACTTGAAGCAGCATTATTTTGGCAAAAAATGAAGAAATTGATAGTTGGACATGTCTCTCGGTGTTTGAATTGTCAACATGTGAAGTATGAACATTAGAAACCTAGTGGTTTGAGAATGCAAGGTTCAAAATAGGTATAGGATTAATCAAACAGTGTGCTTGGACAAATTGAACATTAAGCTAACTTATA
Source organism: Nicotiana attenuata (assembly GCF_001879085.1). NCBI lineage: Eukaryota > Viridiplantae > Streptophyta > Magnoliopsida > Solanales > Solanaceae > Nicotiana > Nicotiana attenuata. The sequence goes on along the minus strand of NC_031997.1, from coordinate 10,844,201 downwards.
AGAGGATTCATATTATTCAAAATAGTTATTCTCAAACTAACACAATTAACCACAACAGAGTCATAGGAGCATAAAAAGTAGAATCATGCTAAAAGTAAGGTTCAAGACATGCTGTTCAAGTAACACTGATTATGAAAAACACGGAGAATGAAATAACAAGGGATTAGGGCTTACCAGTTAAGCAAAAAAGCAAGTAGATATGCTACAGCAGTTAAGTTACAGAATCACTTGGCCTTGGCTTTCAGCTGGCCAAGACCAGAAACAATGAGCACAGAATCAGAGTAAAAGAACTAAGTTTTAGTGAGAGTATGAGAGTTCGAGTCCGTTCTAAAGGGAAGAGGGGAAAGGGTTTAAATAGTGTTCAATTAGGCAGACAAATAAGGGAATAAATCAAATATACACAAATAAGGAAACAAAATAAATCCAGAATCAATTGAAGTTAGAGTTCAATCAATTAACGAGTAATCAGGCAAGTACTACTAAGAATGAGGATCAATTATCAATCAGCAAATAAGGTAAAGAAGTAAAGGAACAAGGTAGGGTGAACAAAAAAAGAAAAATATCATTACTTTACGAGAAAGGAAAGAGTAAACGGAAGTCAGTGAAAAGGTTTTAACCCTAATTTTCGGGTAAAACCATAAAATCAACAGAGATAAAAGGCAAGAGTCTCATGCTTCATAGGATGAACATAGACGGGAACATGTTTATAGAATACATAATCGAAACAGATCTGGCCCCAAATAAAAAGGTTTGGAACCCTAATTTTAGGTAAGCCATAAAATAGATAAAAATAAAGGTAAGTAATCAAGTATTTTAGTAAATGAACATAGACAGGAGTTATTCATAGAATCGAACCAGATCTAGTTCGGTTAAAGAAGATTTGAAACCCTAAATTGGGTAACTAAAAGATTTAACAAAAAATAAGCAGATTTATACGGAATAACATAAAAAAATAAGGTTAAAACCAGTTTTGGGTTCAAATCGGAAAGATCTGAAAACCCTAACCTTAGGGTTAAGTAAGAATCCACAAGATATATAAAAATATTCGTACTTACAGAGGTTAGAGTGAATACAGACGGAAATAATCAACTAGTTAGAGATTTTGAACCAGATTTGGTTCGGATCTCTCCAGATTTGCTTTCCATTTTAGGAAAGCTATTATGTAACACCAAAGATCGGGTAGCCAGTAAGGAAATAGGACCAAATAAGGTAAGGAATCACAGGTTGATTCCGTTTCTGGGGTTAGAATCAGAGGGGAGATGGGTGTGAGTTGCCAAGGTTTCAGAAGAGAAAGGGGGGGGGGGGGATGAGAGAGTTTGAGGGCGGCGGAGTGGGTGAAATAGGGTTAGGGTTAGATCGGGTAGGATATAATTAAAAGGGGTTGGGGTGCTGTGAGTCGTTGATCTTCAGAGATCAGCGGCTGTGGTTTTAAAAAGGGAATTGGGTCGGGTTTTTAAACCTGTATGGGTCTGGGTTAATGGGTATTTGGGCATTGGGTCTTAGGGTATTGGGGTGATGTATTGGGCTGGGGTAATGGGTACTGTATAGGTCCGAAATTAATTAAGACAAAGGGCTAGACTTTAAATACCCAATTAAATCAGTAAATAATTTATAAAAATAATTAACAAATAACAAAAACATCACTTGTGCATGAAAATGATTTAAAATAATTACTTAGCATTATAAAAAGTCATTTTTTGTGCAAATAATGTAATTATGCATATATATGGGCTATTATTGCAAAATATACAATTTTTTCCTAAGGATGCAAAATAAGTATATAAAAATATTTAAAGCTAAATATGGATATAAATGATAAAAAAAATAATAAATCATTATAAAATTATATGTGATGCAATTAATAATTATTTATATAAAGATACATGAATAAATTGATTAAAATCCTTTAAATATTATGGAAAAATACTTGGTGATGCTCATGCACTATTTTGAAGGTATATATGTGTATTTGAGAGATATGAGTGAAAAATTGGATATCAACACGGGTTATCACGAACGGAAGATTTGAAGTCGCATGCCTATGATTTGTGTTTGCCTTTGGGATTTGACCAAAGACGAAGATTGCAGATGTGGAGGGAGATCTTGATCCTATTCTTCAGAGCTTCTTTAATCTCCCATTCTGCTTACTTAATTGATTTCCAAGCTTTCTCCTTTGACCCTTTTATATAGGTGTGGGGTGTAGTAGCCTCCAAGAAAACTCTAGTCGGTCATTGGAGTTGAGGCTCATTGGCGGACGCATTTGATAGAAGACCAACTAATGGGCTAGCCCAATAGAATTTTTTTCCTTTATTTAAATCAATTTAATTAGATTTAAATAATTGACCAGATCATATTAGCCCATAATATTTATTTCGACTTGTATATATGTAATTTATGATAAAATTCAAACTTCTTACCAACAAGGGTTGTGGTGGAGTGGTAAGTACTCCTTCATCCTTAACCAGAGGTCTCAAGTTCGAGCCCCTGGGTATGGAGTGGCCTTTGTTAGGGAGCGCTTTACCCCCCAATGTGGGACTTCCCGGCGCGAATCCGGATTTAGTCAGGCCCCAATACGGGTACCGGACACCGAATGGGAAAACCAAAAAAAAAAAAATCAAACTTCTTATGGATTTATTATTAGTAAGATTTTAATTGTCTGCAATTGTTTTTTAGTTGTTGAGAGTTTTCTTTTTACCTCAGTTGCTCCCAATATTATTTTTTTATTTGCTATAATATACTGTAAAAGGAGAAGAACAATATTAATTGTAAGAAAAAAAAGTTAAGGAATAAATACATTCATGTGACGACCCGACCCGTCGTCTCCAGAGTTACTGCTCCGTTTCCCCCATTTTCTTCTTCTTTATGGTGCATTATTAGTGTCTTGTGTAATCGAGTTGGTTTGGATTGATTTTGGTAGGAAATGAGACACTTAGTCTCTTTTAAGAAAGCTTGAGTAGGAAAAGTCAACTGGATGTTGACTTATGTGTTAGAGGGCTCGGATATGATTTCCGATGGTTCGGTTAGCTTCGGGGGGTGATTTGTGGCTTAAAAGTGTGATCGGATGTGGTTTTGGAGGTCCGGTGTAGAATTAGGCTTGAATTGGCGAAGTTAGTATTTTGGCGATTTCCGGTTGATAGGTGAGATTTTGATCCGAGGGTCGGAATGGAATTCCGAGAGTTGCAGTAGCTTCGTTAGGTGATTTGGGATGTGTGTGCAAAATTTCAGGTTAATCGGAGGTGATTTGGTTGGGTTTTTTTACCAAATGCGTGTTTCGGAAGTTTTAGAAGAACTTAGGCTTGAATTCGATGAGAATTGATGGTTTTAGTGTTGTTTGAGGTGTTTTGATGATCGGAACAAGTTTGGATGTTTTAGGATTTGTTGGTGCTTTTGGTTGAGGTCCCGGGCGCCTCGGGGTGATTTCGGGTGGCTAACGGGAGGTTTTGAGACTTGGAGGAATTGCAGAATTTGCAGCAGATGTTGTAGGGGTATTTGGTCTTCGCGATCGCGAGCCTGGGGCCGCGATCGCATAGAAGAATTTTTGGCAGGCCTAATTTGTGTTCTTCGCGTTCGCGATAGTGGGTCCGCGAACGCGGAAGGTGAGTTTCTAGTGCTTCGCGTTCGCAGGGAGTTATTCGCGTTCGCATAGGTCTGGGATTTTGAGCATCGCGATCGCAGTGTGGATATCGCGTTCGCGTAGGGTTAATTTGGAGCCTCGGATTATAGAGCTCCGCGATCGCGGGGCCTTTGTCGCGATCGCGATGAAGGATTATCGGAGCTGGGCAAAATAGTTCTAAAAACATTTCCTCCGCGAGCTAGGTCATATTTTCCTCCATTGTTGGGCATTTTGAGAGCTATTTGGGAGAAATTGAAGAGGGTTCCGAAGAGGATTGATTGGAGGTAAGTCTTATGAACTAAAATCGTGATTATTATATGAAATTAACCTAGAAATTCATGGAATTTTAGCCAAAGATGGAAGAACTAGGGCTTGGGGATTTTGAGATTTTAAATTGGGATTTGAGGGGTCATTTGGACTCCGATTTTGGTGTTCTTTATATGCATAGACTCGTCGCGAGATAAGGAACCTGTTGATGTAAAAAAATTTGAGTTTCGAGAAGTGGGCCTGGGGCTCGGGTTTTGCTAAATTCGGGATTTTTGATATTTTTCGATTGTTTTCGATTGGGTTTTGTTCCTTTAGCATATTGTGACGTATTCGCTCTGGTTTTGGTCAGGTTCGATGCGCGAGGAGGCCGATTTGAGAGGCAAGGGCATAGCGAGCTAGAGTTTTGGCCGACTTGAGGTGAGTAATAAATGTAAATGATGTCCTGAGGGTTTGAAACCCTGGATTTGCACATCGCAGTGCTATATTGAGGTTGGACACGCGCTTGACGATGAGTGCGGGGTCGTTTACTATTGGGGATTTGGACTTGGTCCGTCCCGAGTGATGGTTTTACCGCGTAATTGATTGAAGCTTGTTTGGTATCATTATTTTATTTGACTAATTGTTATATTTGGGCTTCATGCCAATTATTTGAACCCTTCGGGAATTACTATCACTGTTTTCTCACTATTTTGACATATTTCTTGAACTCAGTCCTATTGTTTAATACTGTTTTACAAACTCAGCCACTTTTACTCCGGTTTGAAACTTAAAAGAAATTTCTAATGATGTTTTGGGCTGAGAACTACTATTATACTATGGCCCGAGGGGCTTATGTGATTTCTTGACTGAGTATGGATCGGGCTGTGCGCCGCAGCAGTATTATATTGATATTGATATGAGGCCGAGAGCCTAGCGGATGCCATGAGATGGCTTGATATTGCGCTTGGGCCGTATGGGGCCCCTCCCGGAGTCTGCACACCCCCAGTGAGCGCCGTCGACGATAAATAAATGGATCGGGCTGCACGCCGCAGTGGGTACTAGAGAGTATCGTACTATGTGTTGCATTTCCTTTATTTGGTTATAATTTATTTGCTTATCCGTTGTATTTTTTTCCATGTTTCTACTTCATTGGCTTATTGATTTCATACTATTTGGTTTAATCTGATGTATTATAGATTTCAATGTGTTTATCCAGGATTTCTTATTCTCAGCCTTTATTTATGTTTATTACTCACTGGGTCAGAGTACTCACATTACTCCCTGCACCTTGCGTGCAGATCCAGGTGCATTTGAGGCTCCTGAGGATTTTCAGTTAGGCGGCGCATATCCGGGAGCATCGAGGTAGCTGCATTGGCGTCCGTTGTCCTGATCTCTCCCTTTTATCTTCTTGTTTCCTCCGCATTTTCTAGATTTGCTTTGCATTTGGTTGGTACTTATGTATTAGAGGCTCAGACTTGTGACACCGGATCTATTGGGCTATGTAATAGTATGGTCATTTGAAATTCCGCACATTTAACTCTTATTTCAGACTTCTATTATGTTGGTTTGGTAATTTACTCGTGTTAGCTAATAATGAACTGTATAATGAATTGGGTTAAGGTTGTTAATTGGTTGGGCTTGCCTAGCAGTGTGTTGGGCGCCATCACGACCGGGATTGGGATCGTGACACTTCACCAGCTGATCCATCACAGCATTGTTAACACCACATAAGGACACGTTGTATTGAATAGCTAAAATTAGAACTTTTATTTTGGCAAGATTTTAATTAATACAACCTATTTTTATTTGTTCGATAAGAAAAGAAATAATAATCAAAATTTTAGTTAATTCTATAATTCTAAAAATTAAAAAAATAAAATAAATTATTAATTTTATCCAATATAATATTTATTCTTGAACGATAAGTTTCAATAAGAACAAATTCAAGAAGTCCTTTACAACAAAGTTAGAAAAAGACTCCTTCTCTCTCTACCATGAACCCTAGTCCATACGGTGCTACATCTCCAATACCTCCCAAACCACCCGACATCTCCTACAACACCATGAATTCAAACGCCTCTGCTCCTCCAAATTCACTACCTACCTCACAAACCAACACTGAGGGTAATATGAATATTGACTCGAAAGAACCTCAATCAACTCCTTCTCAGTTTATTAAGAAGCCTTATTTAAACACCCTCATATCTCATAATACCACCTCTTTACCGACGAATTCAACTTGTTCCCTCAATTTTACCTTAGATATTACTGATGAAACGGAAGCACCCATTGACCCCTCCATCTTTATACCACTATCCATTGAAGAAAAATCCAGAATCTACTCACCATGGCAACATGCAGTTATTATTAAGGTATATGATCGAAAAATTAGCCATCAAATACTTAGGCAGAAATTATATTCCTTATGGCAGCCAATGGAAAATCTACCACTTATTGACCTAGGTTCAGATTATGTCCTTATTAAAATTCAAAAGGAGGAAAATAAGATACATGCTTTGCATGATGGACCCTGATTTATCTTACATCATTTTCTCTCCGTTCGCCAATGGGAACCCAAGTTTATGGCATCAGAAACAAAAATCAAATACTCTGCCAATTGGTTACGATTACCAGAATGACCTACTGAATTTATGATTTTCAAATTCTCCAAAAAGTAGGTAATAAAATTGGAAAATTACTTACTGTTCATACTTGCACTTCCTCCACTACAAGAGGAAGATATGCAAGGTTATGTGTTGAGGTCCCATTAGATCAACCCTTAAGAACTCATATTTTTATTGGTAATCACAAGCAACATATCCTTTATAAAGGTTTAAACTTGCTGTGGTAGATTGGGCCATAATCAACATAATTGTACCTCCCCAGCACTAAACACAAATACTTTAGAGTCATCATCCTTGCATACTTTGACCACTCCAAACCCTATACTTTCTACACTTCCCTCTACGTCGATTGAAGAATGGGAAACAGTACAATTTCCTAAAAATCCAACATAAGGATGAATCATCCCAAAGCCAATCCAGCATAATCACTGCCGGCTAAGTTTGTTGATAACATAAATTCGTTTAATACTCCTAATAATCTACCCTTCATTAATCTTTCTCTTGAGAATAATAATCCTATTTTTAACCACCGCACAAATAAAACATTATCCCCACCATCAAAATTTTCTTTTAATAAATTTGACCTACTTAACTCAAATGACCCCACCACTGATAATTCCCCCCCTAATCCTACTGAAAACAACCAATTAAATCCTAGCATTACTTTCTCTTCCTCTACAACCTCACAGGATTCTGCAACCTTTGCTTTTCCCTTCTCCATTCTCTTTTTCTTGCTTTCTTCTAGAGCTTTTTGTAAGTCAGTTTCACTTTTTTTTACCCTGCTTCTTGTGGCGCTTCCTTCAGATACTGAAGGGGCAGTAGGTTTTGGGGCTGAAGTTTTTCTTTTCTTGGATGGCTTGGGAACACACCATTCTATTTTATCAAAAGCCTTTTCAAGGTCCAATTTAAGCAGCATATTAAAATTATTCCCCTTCAATCTTTGGGATTGTGTAATGATTTCCTGAACAATAAGGGCATTATCAGCTGCTCTTTTGTTCTTTTGAAAACTAGATTGAGTTGGATGAATAATATGTTCCAAGATTGGTTTTAGTCTATTTACAATTATCTTGGTGATAATTTTGTAAATAGTATTACAAAGATTGATAAAGGGGATATTGAGATATTGTAGCAGCATGCTTATGCTTAGGAATTAGACAAATATAAGTAGTGTTAATGGCAGGATTTATTTGATGATCTACGAAAATTTTATGACAAAAATACTTCACAAAGCTGCCTGACCACACATTAAAGCTTGAGGAGGATTTTTGAAAGTTAAAATCGCGTATTTATTGGTTAAATAATGGCGATGCAAATACAAAATTTTTCCATCTTACAACTTTAAATCGTAGAAGACATAATCGTTTAACAGCTTTACAAGATCAAGGGGGCAACTGGATCACTGATCCACATCTTATTAAGAATAATATTACACATTACTATCAAACCCTTTTCAACACACAACAAATCACTTCTAAAAAACACATCACCATACAACCTTCTAATGTTTTAACTCCTCATGATTGTTTGTTATTCTCTCAACCTTTACAAGATCATGAAATCCTTAATGCAATACATTCCTTTAAACCATTAAATGTACCTGGTCCGGATGGTCTTAGAGCATCAGATGCTACAATTTTTCGAGCCAATATCTTCTGCCTTCGAAACCTGGGTTTTGGGGATTCACTAGGAGGAGTAGATGAGGATGAATTTGAGGGAGATGGTGGTGGAGGAGAATCAGGATGATCTTGTGGGTTAGACATTTTTGTTCGTTTCTTGAGTTGATTTGGGAATTTTGGAGAAGAGAGCAATTGGAGTTGAAGAATTGTTTTTTGACGGCTTAAGAATAACGAAGAAGATTAGAGATGTGGTGTATATTTAAAGTGAATTAGACATTAATTTAGTAACGATATCTTTTCAGGGGTCAAATTGAAGTCCAATCAAACTGTAATTCCAGACTTTTAATGATTATTTGGCTTCCCTAGATATTAGGCAAAAATCACAGTTTTAGAGTTCTAAATGGACAGAACTGGTTCAATGCTTCAACTGATAGACTTTTCCAGGAATTTGGCAAGCATAGGACTTCTGCTCATGATTGAATTGTTAATCTTTCTAATTGTGTAAAGTATTGAAAACATACCTGAGCTCTCATATGAACTCATACTAATGAACCAGGTTCTTCATTTAGAAGTCTCTTGAACATGCTTCAAATGCCATAATAGAGAAAATTTGGTTAAGAGATCAGTGAATCATATAAACACATGTCACAGGAGTATACTAATTAAAGTATGAAGCTGAGTAAAAATTAATCTAGATATTTACACAAGTTCAGAATTCCTAGCCAAAGTTTTTTTTTTTCATTTTTCAATTCCAACCTGTTCCTCTCAAAGTTTTCTCTATTCAGTGCTTTAGTGAAGATGTCAGCAATTTGCTTATCAGTGGCATAGAATTCTATGGAGATCAGTCCTTTCTCATAGCTATCCCTTAAGAAGTGATGCCTAACATCTATGTGCTTTGTCCTCTTATGATGAACAGGGTTCTTTGTCGTACTTATAGCACTAGTGTTATCACAGAAAATAGGAATGCAACATACTTCAATACCAAAATCTACCAGCTGCTATTTGATCCATAGCAATTGAGCACAACAAGAAGCAGCAGCAACATATTCAGCTTCAGCAGTAGACAAGGCCACTGAATTTTGCTTTTTAGTAAGCCCATGACACAAGACATGAACCAAGGAAGTGTGCCACACCTGAGGTGCTCTTCCTATCCACTAGAAAACCTGCATAATCAGCATCAGCATATCCTACTAGATTGAAATTGCTACCTTTGGGATACCAAAGACACAGATCAATGGTGCCTTTCAAATATCTTAGTATCCTCTTGACAGCAGTCAAGTGAGACTCTTTAGGATTAGCCTGAGAGAGAGCACAAAGCCCTACACTGAAAACAATGTCAGGTCTGCTAGCAGTAAGATACAAGAATGAACCAATCATACCCCTATACAACTTTTGATCAACTGATGAACCAGGTTCATCAACATCTAATTTAGTGGCAGTTGCAATTGGTGTGTCTATTTCTTTAGATTCTTCCATTTTAAACTTTTTGATTAGCTCCTTTGCATACTTCTTGGATCATGGTTCCATTTGGACTTTGTTTGATCTGTAAGACTAAGAAGAAGTTAAGTTCACCCATCATGCTCATTTCAAACTCACTCCCCATTAGTTTTTCAAAGTCCTTACTAAGCTTATCAGTGGTGGACCCAAAGATTATGTCATCAACATATATTTGTACCACAAGGATATCCTTACCTTTTTCCCTTAAGAATAAGGTACTGTCAATTTTACCTCTTTTGTAGCCATGTTCAAGCAGGAATTTGGACAGTCTTTCATACCATGCTCTTGGGGCCTGCTTGAATCCATAGAGAGCCTTGTCTAGCTTGTACACATGCTCAGGACATTCCTTGCTTTCAAACCCTGGAGGTTGTTTCACAAACACTTCTTCTTTCTGGTAGCCATTTAGGAAGGCGCTTTTGACATCCATCTGATGAAGAGTGAATTCCATATGTGCTGCAAAGGCTATGAGAAGTCTGATTGCCTCTAGTTTGCAACTGGAGCAAAAGCCTCATCACAATCTATGCCCTCCTCTTGGCTATAACCTTGGACCACCAGTCTTGCCTTGTTTCTTGTAATAGTTCCATCTTCATCAAGTTTGTTCCTAAAGACCCATTTTGTACCAACGACTGATCTATCTTTGGGCCTTGGAAGTAGATGCCAAACTTGACTTCCTCTCAAATTGATTGAGTTCATCTTGCATTGCATTGACCCAATCTGTATCCTGCAAAGCCTCAACAACATTTTTAGGTTCAATAAGAGATAAAAAGGCATCAAAAGCACACAAATTCTTTAGTTGTGATCTAGTTTTGACTCTAGATGTTGGATCAATGATAATGTTCTCAATAGGACGAGAACTTTGATACTTGTGAGGTTTCACAACCAACTGGTTCCTACTAGCTGTTTCTCCCATGTGCTGTTGCTCAGGAACAGGGTCATGAACAAGTTCTTTTAGAGGATTTATTTCAGTTCCTCTTTGATAAGTTCCCCCTATCAGGTTGCCCTAGATGGAAGAACCTGGTCCATCACCTATTCCTTCTTTTGGTTCCACTTTGACTTGTATTGAGGCTTCAGTCAAATCCTTTACCAATCCAATGGCTTCATCTTCATGTTCCTGTCTCTCAGAGAGAATGTTAGTTTCATCAAATACTACATGTACACTTTTTTCTACACATAAAGTTCTTTTATTGAACACTTTATATGCTTTGCTATGTGAAGAATATCCCAAGAATATTCCCTCATCACTTCTGGGATCAAACTTACCTAGGGAGTCCTTTCCATTGTTGTGCACAAAGCACTTACATCCAAATGCCCTAAGATGGAATATATTAAGTTTTCTCCCTTTAAGTAACTCATAGGGAGTCTTCTCTACAAGAGGTCTAGTCATGCATCTATTGATAATGTAACATGCAGTGTTTACAGCCTCTGCCCAGAAGCTATGGGGCAGCTTACTAGAAAGAAGCATAGTCCTAGCCATGTCTTCAAGAGTCTTGTACTTTCTTTCAACTACTCTATTTTGTTAAGGAGTCCTAGGGGCAGAGAAATTATGATCTATACCATTTTCATCACAGAATTCGGCAACGTTAGCATTTTCAAATTCAGTTCCATGATCAGACCTAATGGATGCAAGTTGATTTCCTAATTATTTCTGAATTTTTCTAACAAAGGCAGTAAACATGTCAAATGCTTCATCTTTAGATGTTAGAAATAGAACCTAGGTAAATCTAGAATAATCATCAACAAGTACCATTACATATTTCTTTCCACCTCTGCTCATGGTTCTCATTGGACCACAGAGATCCATATGGACCAGTTCCAACGACTTGGTTGTGCTTACCATCTTCTTGCTTTTGAAGGATGACCTTACCTGCTTCCCCCTTGCACATGCCTCACAAACTTTGTCTTCCTTGAACTTGATGTTGGGTAACCCTATCACCAGGTCCTTGGAGACTAATTTGTTTAACTGATTCAGACTGGCATGACGAAGTCTTTTGTGCAACAGGATGGGATCAATATCCAGCACACATAGGCAGGTTAGTTCATTTTCAGAAAGAGTTGACAAATCTACAATATAAATATTGTTAACTCTTTTTCCTTGCAAAAAAATCTTGTCAGTGGTAAGGTCAATCACAAAGCATTTAGTAGAGGTTAATGCTACAAGGTTACCTCTGTCACACAGTTGTGACACACTGATCAGGCTGGATTTCAAGCCATCTATCAAGTATACATTCTCAATGGAGTGAGAGTCTGTCTTACCTACCTTTCCAACCCCAATAATCTCACCTTTCTTCCCATTTTCAAATGAGACATTACCTCCCTTTAGGTCCTCAAGTGAAAGGAACTGGTTCTTGCTTCCTGTCATGTGTTTTGAGCAGCCACTATCCATGTACCATATTTGGCTACTCCCCCCTTCACTTGGACATGCAAAAAGGAATCAGGGGTTAGTCTTAGGAACCCAAACTAGTTTGGGTCCCATTCTATAGGCAAAGGGATAAATCAGATTCCTTCTAGCCCACCCAGGCAGCCTATTTTTTTCTTGAACAAAAGTTTTGTTCTTTTGACTGGCCTTTTCTTTTGCATTACATTCATTTTTGTAATGTCCAGTCTTGCCACAATGTGTGTAGATTTTGTTCTCAGGAAGAGTGAGGTACTTGCTTTTAGGATCCCACTTAGGTGCTTGTGTCCCATAACCAAGTCCTCTTTTGTTGCTACTGTGATGTTCATGTAACCAAGAGAGTGCATCAGAAGCCTTTTCCATTTGCAAGTTCTGTCTAGTTAATGTTTTACCTTCCCTAGATCTTCTTTTAGTACTCTTATCTGCTCATCATTTCTGTACAGCTCATCTTTCATTTTTCCTAAGTTTTCTTCTAGGGTGAGATGTATGTGATCATTTTTCTTCTTTCCCGTTCCTAATTTCAGTTTTAAGTTCTCAGACCTAAGTTTTAGGACACTAGTGTCAAGTTCAAGAACTTGGTTCTTTAACTCAGCGTTTTTACTTTCACTCTCATTAGCCCTAGACTCTAGATTTTTGCACCTGGCCTTTAGGATCACACATTCCCTAGACAGTTGTGAGGCCCCGTGAAAATTTCCACTCTAAACCCGAAACTCACCGCGGCTCGGACCCTTTGAGCTGATCTACGCATTTAAAACTCAAGAATCAAAGTTTTCCAGAAAAGTGCAAATATGCGATTTAGAATGCGGTCGCATACCAGGTATGAGGACCGCATTTCTGCCGCAGAGTGAGTCAGTGTGTTAGCTAATATGAGGATAAAGATGCGGTCCATTATGCGATCGCATAACCAATATGCGGACCGCATAGTTATCGCATAATTTCCTTGGGATCTTGTGAAGGTCAGTTCTGCGGTGCATAATGCGATCGCAGAACGGGTATGCGGACCGAATTTCCGTCGCATACCCAAACAGAGTGTTCAGATTTTGGGAACCTTTTTGCAGTCCAATCTGCGGCCCGCATTTCCATTATGCGATCGCAGATCCGACTCGGGGCTCCAATTTTCTAATTTTTAACCCGACCCCCCTATCGTTATATGCGGTATTATAGATCATTTTGAGCATTGTTCTGAGCATTTCTAGAGTGAGAGAGAGAGGAGTCTTAGAGAGGGAAAGTCCTCCCCATCAAATTACTCCATGAAACCTTGTTGAATCCTTGAAGATAATCAAGCAAGGGCAACTGAACTTTTCATCCCAAGAGGTAAGGCTTCATTACCTCAGTATTATTTCTACACTCTTCTATAAGGGGTCATTAGTAAGGTAATTCATGGGTATAAGAATTAATTCCTTGCATGCATATCAAAACATAGGGTATTGGAAGCTAGTAAACTGAAAAAGGGAGCAATTGGGGTATAAAAGGATAGAAATTTCTCTCAAAAGGGGCCCAAGATAATAATGCACCTTTAGAGTTTGATATTATGCACAAACCAAGCTAGAATCTCAACTTCATCTCTAATTCTCGGATTAATTTGTAATTCTTACAAAATAGATCGAAGCGATAAGAGTTCCGGAAATTTGTAAATAGTAAGGGAAGCTATATTGAGGTATGTATGGCTAAAACCCCCTTTTATTAGAAATTGAGCTCCGTGGGCGTTTACGAAAGTGTGGTAAGCTTTGAATTGGTTAATGTATTGATTCTTATTGCGCATTAATTGATTTGCAATTATCTACACATATACGTGAAGGATGTGCCTCAATGTGATGTAATGTACCGTTCTTGAAAATTTAGAGAAGTATGAAGAATACAATTATGTGTCGAAATGCTTAGGCTAATAGGTCAAGATTGAACCTGAGAATTATTCATGCTAGCTATGTGCTCACTTACCTGTGCTTGCAACTTAAACTACTCTTGCATATGTCTATGATCACCACTTGCAAGATGAATATTGAAAACGGAAAACGATGTGATAATGGTGGCCCTAAGTGCCAAGGAATTGATATGATATATGTGAAATAAAGAATCGTATGTGATGACTAATGAGAAAGGAACAACGCCTAGATATGGCGATCTAGCCGATCGGGTCGTGATCGGACACCATGTTGCACACATGGTGGTAATGTGCTGATATTGAGCTTCGGATAGAGAAAATGAAATAGTGATTGAGATACATGCCTCAAATGAGGCAAGCTAGCCGGTCGGGTCGTGATCGGATTCCGCTCAAGATAGCGGTGGTATTGAGAACAGTGATGAACGTAGGAAAGGAATGCCCCAAACTAAGTTATGGGAATTATGTGAATGATTTTATGATTTGCATATTTGATTAACCTATGTGATTTACTTGTCATTGCTTGGTAGTTCTTTCTAGTAAAATGGTGTTTAGTTATACATACTAGTACTATTCCATGGTACTAACGTCCCTTTTCCCGGGGGCGCTACATTTTCTTAAATGAATGTAGGTGGCTCCATAGCAGAAAGTGCCGATCGTGTTTAGCAGTGCATTCTCCTTCCCAAAGATCTTGGTGAGCCCTTTCTCCTTCAAGGGGCCATATTGCACATCTTCTTATTTTGGTCTTTCACTTTTAAGGTATAGCCGGGCCTTGTTGCCGGCGTTGTCACATTTATTTTTGTATCCTTAGAGGCTCTGTAGACATGTATGTGGGTTATGTGTGGGCACTGAATGGGCGTGCTATCCATGTTGTAAATCTAAACATACGTTACCTATGAATTGTAACTCTATGGGAACCTTGGAACCTAACTTATCTACAGTTAATGTGGTGATCTAAAATGAACTAAAAATGTTGAATATACTATTTCTCTTTGTTGAATAAATGAAAGCATGGTTCCCTTATTCGTATTGAGTTGGGTAGATAGTGTGGGTAAGGCTTGCTCAGTTGGGGTCACTCGATTGAGTGCCGGTCGCGCCTCCCGAGGTTGGGCGTGACAACAGTTCTTCCTTCTCATTGTTAATTATTTCAGACTCATCAATGAAGTCTAGCAGTAGCTCAGACAGCCTTTCTTTAGACATGAATTTAATCTTGTCCTTGAGATGAATAATACTAACCTCTTGTTCATCATCTGATTCTCCAATGGCCATAAGCGCTTGTTCATCTCCAGCTTCATCTTCTGAGTCCTCGTCTGACGTTTCTCCCAAGGCAGCAACCATACCCTTTGTTGAACCTTTGTTCCTTTTTGGTTGAACCTGTCCCTTCTTCCTGTTCCTTCGTTCAACCCTTTCCTTTTTCCACTCAATTTCACATTGAGGACAATTTTTGATCATGTGATCAGTCTTGCCACACTTGTAGCAACCCTCATTGGTCTGTTTCTCATGAGCCCTTGGTTTGTTGAAGGTTGTACCTCTTGAAGATCCCTTTCCTCTCATCAGGTACTTTATGAAATCTCTTGTGATCATAGCCACTTCATCATCCTCCATATTTGAACCTTCAGCAATTCTGAGAGCCAGAATCCTTTCCTTCTTGGGTGCATCCATTATCATGGTTTGTCTTCTCAGTTCATAGGCAGTAAGGTTTCCAATTAGTTCATCCAGCTTGAGAGTAGCAATATTCTTTGATTCCTGGATAGCAATAATTTTGCTTTCCCAAGAGACTGGCAGAACCCTTGTTAAAATCTTCTCAACTTTGTCTTCTTCAAAGATAATCCTTCCAAGAGACTTAAGTTCATTTGTCAGTGTGGTGAACCTTGTATACATCTCTTGGATGGTTTCTCCTTCCTTCATGGTGAAATTCTCATATTGAGAATGCAGCAGTCTTCCTGTGGAACTCTTCACTCGAGGTGTTTCTTCATGAGCCACTTGCAAAGTATCCTAGATTTTCTTAGCAGTGGTACAACTTTGAATTCTACTGTACTCATCTGGACCTAGTCCACACACAAGCCATTACTTGGCCTTGGCATTTTTCTCCCACTTCTTCAGATCTTCAGCGGTGCAATCAGCTCTTGTCTTTGGCACATCAACTCCTTCAGCATTCTTCTTTGTGGTTGCTAGGGGACCATCAGTGACTATGTCCCAAAGTTCATGCTCTTCCCCTATGATGTGATCCCCCATCCTGTTCTTCCACCAAGAATAGTACTGACCATTGAAGAGTGGAGGCCTAGCAGTAGATTGCCCTTCCCAGTTCCCAGGTGGTGCACTCATGTTGATCTTTTCCTAAGGTGTTAGCCTCTTCAAGGAAACCTGCTCTGATACCAATTGATGTTCTAAACGTCAATACCACACAAGAGGTGGGGTGATTTGTGTGGTACCCAATTTTCGTTCTAGAAGAACCTCGTTCTTCTAGGTATACTAACTCTACTTTTTGCGGAATAATAAGTACATAAAGTAAAGAACACAGAGATTTTTACGTGGAAAAGACCTGGCTCAAAAGGTGAAAAAACCACGACCTACTACTCACTAGGATTCTCCCAAACTTCCACTAAAATCACTGAGCCAAAACAGTATTTACAAAACTCTTTGTAAACCTAAGGATTAACTCTAATCCCGTTGTAGCACACAGCCTCAACTGTTGCGACAACTTCAAGTTAGCATATAACTTGAACACTCTAAGTACCTAATACAATTGCTTCTATCAAAGCTGAAAGGTACAAGTATAAATCACCTACTACAATTGAACTAGAATAAAAAAAAGACTCAATGGAATTGATTCATCTATCTCATCCAAGTAGCTTCAGGAATGCACACTCAAATCTCACATAAATTGCTTGCAAAATTGCCTCGCTCTTTTGCTCTCAATTTAGTTTAACTTCTGCGTTTGTGCAATACATGTAAAAGAGAACAACCACTGTTTATTTAATGAGTTAGTAATTAGAGTTTGATTGAGACTCAATTGCTGATCTTCCATCGAAGTTGAGTCCTTGAACAACACAAACTCCAACACTATCTTTTATCCGGATTGTGTTCTCTTCACATAAGGAGACTTTCTCTCCTTATCCCATATGCAACCTTTTCAAGCAGATCAGGAGATATTTGCTACTTGATTAATGAGACTTATCTCCTTCATGTGCATCTCACATGTGTAGGTTGATCATCATTGTGCTTCACATGATGAACCTGGTCCATGACTGAGTTCATTTGTCATTCTTCAAAACATCACCTATTCTTGGACCAACAAGAAGGATGGTTCTATGCGTATGTGCATTGATTATCGCCAGTTGAACAAGGTTATAGTGAAGAACCTTTATCCTTTGCCTCGTATTGATGACCTATTTGATCAGCTATAGGGTGCCCGTGTGTTTTCTAAGATTGACTTGCGTTCAGGCTATCATTAGTTGAATATTCGGGAACCATATGTCCCGAAGACTGCCTTCAGGACTCTGTATGGTCATTACGAGTTCCTTGTCATGTCATTCGGGCTGACCAATGCCCGAGCAGCCTTTATGCATCTAATGCACAGTGTATTCCGGCCATATCTTTACTCATTCGTCATTGTCTTTATTGATGACATTCTGGTATACTCCCGGAGTCAGGACGATGATGAGCAGCACCTGAGAACAGTGCTTCAGACTTTGAGAGAAAAGAAGTTATATGCCAAGTTCTCGAAATGTGAGTTTTGGTTGGATTCCATGGCATTCTTGGGTCACCTGGTATCGAGTGAGGGGATAAAGGTGGATCCGAAGAAAGTGAAGGTAGTGAAGAGTTGGTCCAGACCATCCTCGGCTACAGAGATCCGTAGTTTTCTTGGCTTGGCGGGTTATTACCGTCGATTTGTTAAGGGATTTTCATCCATTGCAGCACCTATGACCAGGCTGACCCATAAGGGTGCTCCGTTCCAGTGAACGGAAGATTGTGAGGAGAGCTTCCAGAAGCTCAAGACAGCTTTGACTACAGCTCCAGTTTATATATTGCCTACCAGTTCGGGGTCTTATTCTGTCTATTGTGATGCCTCGAGGATTGGCCTTTGAGCGGTATTGATGCAGGACGTTAGGGTGATTGCCTACGCGTCCAGACAATTAAAAGTACATGAGAAGAATCATCCTGTCCATGACCTCGAGTTAGCTGCTATTGTTCGCGCCTTGAAGATCTGGCATCATTATTTGTACGGGGTGCCTTGTGAGATTAATACAGATCACCAGAGTTTGCATCATTTGTTCAAGCAGAAGGACCTTAATTTGCGCTAGAGGAGGTGGTTAGAGCTGTTGAAGGACTATAATATCACTATCCTGTATCACTCGGGCAAGGCCAATGTAGTGGCCGATGCTTTGTGTCGCCGGGCGGAGAGTTTGGGGAGTTTGGCTTATCTACCAGCAGCGGAGAGGCCCATGGCAATGGATGTTCAGGCCTTAGCAAGCCAGTTTGTGAGATTGGACCTTTCGGAGCCCAGTCGGGTCCTTGCTTGTGTGGTCTCTCGGTCTTGTTTGATCGTATCTGGGAGCGTCAGTTTGATGACCCTCATTTGCTTGTCCTCAAGGACAAGGTTCTGTGAGGTGACGCCAGAGATGTTACTATTGGTGATGACGGGGTATTGAGGATGCAGGGTCCGGTTTGTGTACCCAACGTTGATGGGCTTCGGGAGTTAATTCTAGTGGAGGCCCATAGTTCCCGGTATTCCATCCATCCGGGTGCCGCGAAGATGTACCAGGATTTGAGGCAACACTATTGGTGTAGGCGGATGAAGAAAGATATAGTTGGGTTTGTAGCTCGGTGCCTCAATTATCAGTAGGTAAAGTATGAACACTAGAGATCGGGTGGGTTGCTTCAGCAGATAGACATTCCAGAGTGGAAGTGGGAGCGGATCACCATGGACTTCGTAGTTGGACTCCCACGGACTTTGAGGAAGTTCGATGCCATTTGGGTGATTATGGATCGGCTGACCAAGTCCGCGCACTTCATTCCTGTGTGTACTACCTATTCTTCGGAGAGGTTGGTGAAGATTTATATCCGGGAGATTGTCCGTTTGCATGGTTTTCCAGTTTCCATCATTTCAAATAGAGGTACTCAGTTCACATCACGGTTCTGGAGGGCCGTACAGTATGAGTTGGGCACTCGGGTGGAGTTAAGAATGGTATTTCATCCCCAGACGGAAGGACAGTCCGAGCGCACTATTCAGATTCTTGAGGATATGCTCCGTGTGTGTGTGATGGAGTTTGGAGGTTCTTGGGATCAATTCTTGCCACTGGATGAGTTCGCCTACAACAACAACTACCAGTCCAGCATTCAAATGGCACCCTATGAGGCCTTGTATGGTAGGCGGCGTAGGTCCCCAGCGGGTTGGTTCGAACCGGGCTAGGCTAGATTATTGGGCACAGACTTGGTACATGATGCTTTGGAGAAGGTTAAGGTGATTCAGGATAGACTCCGTACATCCCAGTCCAGACAGAAGAGTTATGCGGACCGGAAGGTTCGTGATGTTTCCTACATGGTTGGAGAGCGGGTCTTTTCGCCTATGAAGGGCGTTATGAGATTTGGCAAAAAAAGGGAAATTGAGTCCAAGGTTTATTGGTCCTTTTGAGATATTGCGGCGTGTTGGGGAGGTTGCTTATGAGCTTGCCTTACCTCCCAGCTTGGCAGGAGTTCATCCGGTATTTCATGTTTCAATGCTCCGGAGGTATCACGGTGTTCCGTCGCACGTGTTAGATTTCAGTTCAGTCCAGTTGGACAAGGATCTATCTTACATTGAGGAGCCAGTAGCGATATTGGACAGGCAGGTTCGTAAGCTGAGGTCAAAGAACATTGCATCAGTGAAGGTTCAGTGGCGGGGTCAGCCGGTCGAGGAGGCGACTTGGGAGACCGAGCGGGATATGCACAACCATTACCCTCATCTTTTCACCACTTCAGGTATGTCTCTATGCTCGTTCGAGGACGAACGAATGTTTTATGAGGGGGAAGATGTAACGACCCGGCCGGTCATTTTAAGAATTAATGCCTCGTTCACCTATTAACTGCATTCCCCGTGTTTGTTTTTGCTATTGTGAGTTGTCGGGAGGATTCGTTTTGAGTTTCGGAGTGTTTTGAGACACTTGGTCCCTAAATGAGAGCTTAAGCTTTAGAATTTGGACCGTAGTCGGAGCAGTGTGAAGACGGCCTCGCAATGGAATTCCGTCGATTCCATTAGCTCCGTTGGGTGATTTCGGGCTTAGTGGCGTGTTCGGATTGTGTTTTGGAGGTCCGTAGCTTATTTAGGCTGGAAATGCCAAAAGTCGAATTTTTGAAGTTTCCGGTTCGATAGTGAGATTTTGATATCGGGGTCGGAATGGAATTCCGGAAGTTGGAATAGGTCCATCGTGTTAGTTGGGATGTGTGTGCAAATTATTAGGTTATTCGGACGAGGTTTGATAGACTTTTTGATCAAAAGCGGAAATTGGAAGTTTTGGAATCCTTAGGCTTGAATCCGAGGGTGATTTGGTATTCCGGCGTTGTTTTGAGTGTTCCGAGGGTTGGTACAAGTTTGATTAGTGGTATATGACTTGTTCGTATTTTTGGTTGAGGTCCTAGGGGCCCCGGGATGATTTCGGAAGGTTGACGATTTGGAAGCAGCTTCAGCTGCTGAAGATCTGTCATAACCGTGTTGATACCCAATGTAAGGCCCCGGAAAATTTTGCTAAGTAGCCTGGGATCTCGTGGTGCCACGTAGGCTTATTATAATTTTTTATATGCTATTAACATGGTGTACATCAATTGGATTGGTAAATATGTGTATAAGTCTTATGGTAAGTAATTTGGGGTCCAAGGAAAGGCCTAAGTCTAACAAAAATTGGAAAAGTTCATAATAGGCTAAAATTCCAAATGAGCTTGCACTAGTCCATACTTTGAACGATCATATCTAAATATGTATAAGGTTTTATGTGATGAATAACCTATCATATGAAAGGTCTTCGAGTCTAGTTTCCAACGCTTCAAACCGTTCGTCATTTGGACATTCCTATGCAATGTTATGATCAAATTAACAAAGGCTGGAAAATGCGATCCTGTGTCAAATCTGCAACCGCAAAACCTGTCGCATTTCTGACTTTGCAGTCGCATTTCTGTCGCAGACTGGGCCAGTGTAGCCTAGTTTTGGGTGCCTATTTTGCGGTGCATTATGCGGCCAGCATTCTCGTTTTGCGGTCCGTTTTGCTATAGCAGACCCGACATCGGAGGGTTAATTTTCTAATTTTTATAACCCGACCCCATTTCAATATATAGGCTTTGGGGTTTATTTTGGGGTCATTTCTTAGTGATTTTAGAGAGAGATAAGAGGATATAGATAGAGAAAGGAGAGGTCTAGCTTTATAATCATCCAAACCTTGCATCAACCTTCAAGAATCAAAGAGCCATTCATAAGTTCTTCATCCAAGAGGTAAGATTCTATACATTAGGCTTTAATTTCGAGTGTGGGGTATGAGATGGGGTATTGAGGTATGATTCTTGGGTGTAATACTATTATGTATACATGCATGTACAAATTAGGTTTGTGGAAAGATTGTTTAACATAAATAAGTAAAGATTTGGTTGGGGAATGAAGGAAAAACCTTGAAAAAGAGATTTGAAACTAAGATGCTCAACTAGTATTTGATAAAATGCTCAAATGAGCTGAAACCATGAATACATTTCTAATTTGTGTTCAATTTTATTATGTCTCATATTAGATTGGAATTGCTAGAATTTCCGGAACGTTGTAGTAAATTAAGGAAAGCTTAAACGAGGTATGTATGGCTAACTTTGACCTTTGTAAAATCACCTTGTTTGGTGTACGAATATTTGGTATGTGATATCTACGTGGATTATGTTTGAAATTCTTGTAATTGGTATGATTTGAGTGTTCGTGGCTAATTCTCCCGATATAATGGTGTAAGTAATTGGCAATGAACCTAATGTGTGATTGTGAAAGTGTTATGTGGTAAGAGCTGAGAAACAAATGATGGAAGGAAATCGCAAGTGATGCAATAGGAACAACTGTGGTAATAACATATATGGCTTGTCGTGGTCAGTTATCGTTGTGACATAAAATGCATATCAGTTATTGAATATGCTGGAAATGGTATTGATGGTTATGGAAATTCTTTGCGAATTGTTGTTGTTACTCCTTGAGAATTGTTGTTGTAGTTCTTGAGAATTTTTGTTGTTGTTCTTTGTGAATTGTTGTTGTTGTTGTGTTGTTTGTGAATTATGATTGTTCGGTGGGATCGGGTTACGCGCCGCAACACGAAGTAATAAGGTGTCGGTTGTGGTGATAAGGGTGGCCGAGGTAATAAGGGTGGTCGAGGTAATAAGGGTGGAAAGTGATCGAAATCACTATTGAAATGAAAATATGAGAAAGTTGTGAAATCATTGATGTGAAAATGTTGAAGGGGAAATGGAGAGACTATAAACTTGTTTGACTTGATTGTTTCCTTTCATGTGTATTTGATTGTTGATTCCATTGCTACTTGTTACTTGTGAATGGTTTGAGTTTGCTTAGGGCAAAGTTTGTTCATACATACCAGTACAATTCAAATGTACTAACGTCTCTTTTGCCGGGGGCGCTACATTCGTGTTATGATTGTAGGTGGATCCATAGCAGGTACTCCAGTCCACCGACCGTAGCTCCCCTTCACTTTCCGTCAGCTGTATTGGTGAGCCCCTTCTATTTGGGCCCTGCTTGGCTCATGCCGCTTTTATTCTGGAGTCATGTTTTGGGTATTTGTGTAAGGTATAGCCGGAGCCTTGTTACCGGCAAGTACTGTATTATCCTTTGTATCCTTAGAGGCTCCGTAGACAATAAATGTGGCTTACGAACTTATGAAAATATGTATTTTTTATGTTGGGCGATGTAAGTTGTAAACCTCATTAAGTAACCATGTATGTTATGTATGTTTTGTAAAAAGGTGTTTTAATTATAAATGGCTAATTCCTTGATTAATGAGCAATGAAAATACGGGGTAACACATGAGATAGGAAAGGCACCCAGGTCCGCTTGACCGGGGCTACCCGGTCGGGCGCCAGTCATGTCCCTCGGTTTGGGGCGTAACACTCCGCTTCATTAGATACCATGCCTATAAGACCAAATCATCCTTTACTATTAGATACCATGTCTGTAGGGATTAAAATCAGCAACAATAGAGGTTATGTCCATAAAATCTAAAACCAATTTAGTTAAAAATCAGTTTGACTCTTACTGTGTTTAAAATTAGTTACTTCTTTCATTAATGAGGTCTAGAAAGCATGCCTATAGGACCTAATTTTCTCATTTAAAGTTGTTACGTCTTTGCCATTTTTGAATCAGTAATAGATGTCATGCTTATAGGGTATCATCAATACACACCTAGGTAAGCCTTAAGTAATAATGATAAAATCGAATCTGCCTTTGTTTAATTAGCAACCGCTACACCCAGCAGGCAGGCCTGATTCAGACTTCTTATCTGAGTTATGTAATAAATTGGTCTGCTTCAACAACTAAAACTCCCCTGTCTTAGTACTTTGAATTTTGGCTCTAAATGTGTTTTAACTCATGCTATTTATGTGCTTTACTTGAGGAGGTATATATGAGCCTTCTAGTTGTTTACATGTTTCCCCTAATATGCAGTCCTATATGTTTTGAATGTCGCCTTAGTCTTTTTACCTTTAAAACCCAAGAGTCAGCCTAAAATCCTCCCTCTCATAGGAATAGTAGTCCTAAATCCCTCCGGGACTGATAGGAACGGGACGGGTAATAGCATGCAATAGAGGTCGAGACCAATCCGCGCTTTAATACCTTAACGGGGTGGGAAGGGTAGATATGGATATGATGGCCGGTGCGCTAATACCACATGTAGCCCCTCTTTTGAGTAGTGATTACCGGGTATTGCATTGATGTGATCCATATTACAAATAAACCTAGAACCCCCTTTTATATTCATTAGCATGTTTAGTTATAATAACTCTTTCAAAATTCTATTTTATTCTATCACTTACAAACATTTGTGTATTTAAAATCCCCTCTTATTTGAGCCCTATTTGTTTACTTGTTAATTGCACAAACTCACAAAGAACTATCTGGTCGGGAATCACACTAGTGGATCCTGAGGGGTGCCTAACACCTTCCCCTTGGGATAATTTCAAGCCCTTACCCTATCTCTGGTTATCAACATAGTCGTAGTTGAGCCCCATAGGTGCCCTAACGCACCTTAAAATCGTTAGGTGGAGATTATTCAGAAATTGCAAACCCATTTCCCAAAAGGAGAGAGTTGTCCCAATCGAATGTCACAAACCCGATTCCGCGAAGGAAAAAGGGGGGCGCGACAGCATGGCGACTCCGTTGGAGATCTTTTTTTACGCTTTTACCATTTTAGATTATTCTTGTGAATTTGTACCCCTCCCTATGTGCAATTATTTATTTAATTCCTTTAAGCATTTAATTTCTTCTTTAGAAGCAAAACTGACATATCTTCCTTGTTTTCTTTCCTTTATTGCTATACATTTATGAAACCGCTGTATTTATCGCTTTCGTAATGTGCAAATACATGTCAACATGCTTTTAATTATTGCATAATCATGCTCAACATCATACTCTCGTGCCAAACAAATCCTATAGCAACGCTTATAATGAATGGTTGCGCTCTTCCTATATCATTACCCCCTAAATTCGGAAAGGCATATTTGCGGTAAAACTAGTCAATCAGCGGTACACTCGACAGTTCTGAGCCTTCCCCCTTGAGTTGTCCGCTCAAGGGTACCAGTCTAAAACCCCATAGAAACCTTACTGTGTTCAAACTGTGCATGCATCAAGGTCAAACCTAGCCGGGTCAGTTATGTTTGTCCAAAGTCCACTAGGTTTCCCTAAACCCAAACGGACGTCTTCACGTTCTGTGCATTTATTTGGAGAACTAGATGCTTCATGCTAATTGTTGATGTTAGATAGTCGAGTCTGGTGGGGGTAAGGGTCTAACCTTATTTGCCTTGCAGAAATATGAGGCACGAAGTCCCCAGATTCGGCATGGTCACCAACATCCACCCAAGGTTGCTAAGCTGGTGGAAAGATTTACACTCTAGTGATCAGAACCTCGTCAGAAAATATCTGGGAAATCTACCATCCCTCCTGGAGATCCAACCCAATAACATGATCATAGAGGCTGCCACATGGTTTTGGGATTGCGAGAGAGCCGTATTCCGCTTTGGGGATATTAGAATAACACCTTTGCTGGAGGAGATAAGAGGACTGGCTGGCCTAATGTGGGAAACTCCGAGCTTGTTAATGCCTGAGAATCGCAAAGGTAGAGGCTTCCTTAAAATGATGGGTTTGAAGAAGAATCCGTAACTGACATGCTTTAAGGATTCACATATCCCTTTTGACTACTTGTATGAAAGGTACGGTCACAGCAAATCTTACCGCACCTACTCTGGCGAGTTTTCCATCACATCCTTGGGACACGTCCACCGCATGGTTTTCATCTTCATATTTTGCCTCCTGGGTCTGATTGTATTCCCGACGAAGAAAGGCAGAATTCATACTAGGTTGGCTATGGTGACCAAAATCCTAATGGAGGGGATCGATGGGCAGGCATTCACCATTATTGCAGACATATACCGAGCCTTAAAGAAGTGTCAACGAGGAGCAAAACACTTTGATGGCCGCAATATATTACTCCAACTCTGGCTTATGGAACATCTCCAAAAAGGCGAATATCGACAAGAAATCCGGCATAGGGACTGGGATGATCACATCGCTTTCTATCACCCAAAGCGAATGCATTACATCCCCGACATGTTCGCCCGGTCTGAGGATGCTAAGGGATGGCTTGAGCTATTTGATAATCTGACCGAGGAACAAGTTCAGTGGATGTTCGAATGGTTTCCGACAAAGGAGTTCATCGCCCGATCAAGAGATGCACCTTTCCTGATACTAATTGGTCTCAGGTGAACACACCCTTACGTCCCCCTTCGAGTTATGAGGCAAGCTGGTAGGAAGCAAGTCATACCCATGGTCGACAAGATGTGCCACTTTCAAGCCGACTTCCAAGGCGATGATAGTCCCTACAAGTGCCAATCCCAACACATGTGGCATAGCAAGATCGTAATGGGGAAAGACACCATAGAGCCAGACAGATACCACGCCAATTGTACTCCTTTCTATTCAGGTTGGTTGGAAGACAATCATGATGGTTTAGGCCAGCCAGGGTTTGTTCGGGGCCACAAGATTATAGACGAAAAGGCTGAAACGCAAGTCAAGTACAACCAGTTGCGCAAAAGGATCCGCGAGTGCGAAAGTGAACATCGCGAAATACAAGAGTCCAACCAAAAGCTAATCGAGGATTGGAAAGATATGCTAACAACGCCAACAAAAGACTGGGATACTTGGAGCGAGGCATAATAGAACTGGAAAGAAAGTTTCTCAAAAAGGTCGAGGATTGTCAAGGGGCTGAAGGCGGATATCTACCCAGAGCATACCTGTTGCTGGGACTTCGCGAGTTGGGGAAGCTGTTCGAAGGAGCCAAGGATGCTGAATCTGGGGAAGGTCCTTCTGGGACCAAGTAGATAGGAATTTATCTTCTTTGCTTAAAATGTAACAAGGCCAATGGCCATTAGTAACTTTTATTTCTTGTTTATTTAATGTCAAGTTGGATTCGTCTTATCTTTATCAATGAAATGAGGCATTTAGCATTCTAAGTTCTACAGATCAACTTGTCGCTAGGCCTACCTCGGGCACAACGAGGTTCCCAAATTAGGACACGATTTACATTCCTGCACTACGTGTTTAAATATTGCAATTTTTTTTGTGACCCTCATTAACTTGTTTACCTTTTGGTTTTATTTTTGTTTTTGTTTTTTGATTCCCCTCCCTAGAGGTTAGTTCGTGCACTCTGGCAACATCATCTTATTCCACGAGATCCAGGGGCCCTCCACCCATTCCTCATCTTAGTCCTGTTAAGAATAAGAACAAAGGCAAAATGGAGATTTGAACGTCAGAAAGGAGAACACAATAGCAGACGCCACTGATGGCCATGGTATTCGGGTTCCCAATGAAAATGTGTCACAACTTGAGCAAAAATTGTTGAAGTTTCAAGAAGAGCTTGATCAGGTTCGGATTTGGCCAACTTATCATTCTCCCTCATCACCCCAGACACCATCTTCCCCAACGGTCAAATCCCCACACCTCCACAAAAGCAACCAAATCATCCCACTGCTCCAACAAAGAACCAATGCAACACTTGCCACACTCCAAACAACGTTCCACTACTCATCCACGAATCGCAAAACTCCGCAAATGACCATTTCCACGCTCACGTACCAGGCCACACAACAATCCCATCTACGTGGAGACCATGCCGCTCTCCACCAAACCTATATCTTGCACACATGAGTCCGGTGAAAAGGATCTACTCATCAGAAACTTGGCTGAAGAACTTAAGAAACTGACCAGCCGAATCCAGGGCATCGAAGGAACTAAAGGGATCGAAGGATTGAATTACGAAGTCCTCTGCATACAACCAGATGTCGAACTACCAGAGGGGTACAAACCTCCCAAGTTCGAAATGTTTGACGGTACGGGTGATCCAAGGGTCCATCTGAGAACATACTGCAACAAGCCGGTCGGGGTAGGAAAAAACGAAAGGATCCGCATGAAGCTATTCATGAGGAGTCTGAAAGGAGATGCATTATCTTGGTACATCAGCCAAGACCCTAAGAAATGGTGGAGCTGGGGTAGGTATGGCATCTGATTTCATGGACAGGTTCAGGTTTAACACAGAGAACGCGCCAGGCGTGTTCTATATCCAGAATCTAAAGAAGAAGCCCACAGAGACATTTTGCGAGTATGCTACTCGCTGGAGGTCTGAAGCTACTAAGGTCAAACCCGCCTTAGAAGAAGAACAAATGAACAAGTTCTTTGTCCAGGCTCAAGACCCGCAATACTATGAACGATTGATGGTGATTGAGAATCATAAGTTTTCTGACATTATCAAGCTGGGGGAACGAATTGAAGAAGGTATCAAGAGTGGTATTGTTACAAACTTCGAGGCCTTGCAAGCTACAAATAAGGCCTTACGGTCGGGTGGTGTGTCTAAGAAGAGGGACGTAGGGGCCATAATGGTTGCCCAAAGAACCAAGTCTCCCCTCAAATACCAAACTTACCCAATACCTCCACTCACATATCAGCCAGCCCCAAATTACCAAGCACCCTCTTACCAAACTCCCCCACCAACTTATCAGTCACCTCCCACCCCTACATATCAACCTGCCTCACCCAGATACTCCTAACCAGCTCATGTCTACCAAACTTACAATGCCCAACCATCTCATCACCAATCACCCCCCGCACGCCAAAACTTCCCTAGGCCCCAACCTAATTTTGATCGAAGGCCTCCAAAACAATACACAGCCATCGCCAAACCCATTGATCAGCTATATGAGAGACTCAAAGCCGCTGGTTATGTCACCCCCGTCCCTGCTACAACCCCTGAGAATCCTTCTCAGTGGGTTAACCCAAACAAGTCTTGTGCATACCACTCCGGCATGAAGGGACACACCATCGACGAATGCCGCTCTCTAAAAGACAAGATACAATCTCTGATGATAACAAAGTCATTGTAGCAAAAGAAGTCGCTCCGAACGTCTGCAACAACCCTCTACCAGACCATAAAGGCGGGGGTATTCACATGATTGAAGTAGAGGATGATTGGGATCCCGAGGGATCCATCGGGTTGATCGCAGAAGGCGATGATCCAAAGAAACCAGAAGTTACCCTCAACCCCATCATAGTCCAGATCCAACCGTCTGAGGTCACTGAGGTAGATGTGTTTATCCCTCTTAAGTTTGAAGCAGCGCCATCAACAAAGGCACCAGCACCATTTGAGGTTGCAGTTTTGCCACCCAAAGAACATGTCCCATTCGAAGAAAAGGTGGATGCACCAATCCTAGTGGTGATGTCCACCATGGCGTCATTCCATACGAAAGCCATACCTTGGGATTGTACAGCCGAGGCTAGGAGGAAAGGCAAAGTCAGGTCCGAAGAGACCGTTGCAGCACAGGGCATGACAAGAACTGGGAGATTCTATACCCCTGAACACCTAGCTGAGTCTAGCAAGCAGGCCTTCAACCGGCCACCCATCATTGAGACGGGTCCAGACGACCTTTGGAGGAAAATACAGGCCAAGGAGTATTCGTTCATCGACCAGCTAAACAAAACACCAGCGTAGATATCCATACTCTCATTACTGCAGAATTCTAAGACACACAAGAATGCTCTGTTGAAGGTGCTGAGTGAAGCATAGGTACCAAGTAACATCACTGGCGGGGAAATGGCTAATATGGTGGGACAAGTATTAGAAAGCCATAAAATCACCTTCTATGAGGCGAGCTGCCACTTGAAGGGTTGGGTCACAACAAAGCCCTGCACATTACTGTACAATGAGAAGACTACTTCATCACCAGGATCCTGATCGATGGGGGTTCCAGCCTTAACATCTGTCCTTTGGTAACACTCAAGAAGTTGGGCAAAGGGTTGCATGAGATAAAAGAAGGAGCAATCAATGTGAAAGCTTTTGATGGGTCTCAGAGGTCCACCATAGGTGAGATT
>NC_031997.1:10688099-10814600 GCF_001879085.1 Nicotiana attenuata | reverse complement strand
AAAGAGAGAGAATCCCGATGCCTAAGCTGTAATTATTAAAGACTGGTTAGTTAGTTATATACCTAGTGGCTTGCCTAGGTGAGGTCCGTAATCATGATATCTAACAATGCAGAAGGGCGTACTGATTTTTAAAGGAGGATTATTGATTTTATGAAACAAACAAAAAGTTCCTGAGATTTTTAAAACGATTTAACCCTCGATTCCTAGACTTACAAAGCGAGAATGGCGATTCAGATTCAGTTAGTTATTCCTATAGGCATGTGCTCTCTAAGCGTGATTGATTTTAAAACATTTGTGAAGGTGCGAATCCCTATAGACATGGTATCTAGAGTGATTTTGTTATTGGGCCTACAAACCGTTTGCCTAGTGATAAATGATGTGGCAAGAAGTGCAAAGAAAACCCTATAAAGTCATGGTCTCTATATGCAGGCTTGAATAAACTTATGGACATGATTTCTAAATGCAGATGTGAATAACTTAACATGACATGATTTTTAAATGCAAATGTGAATAAACTTATAGACATGATTTCTAAAGCATGTTAGAATGTAATAAACTTATAGACATGATTTTTTTAAATTGTATATGAATATGACCTATAAGCAAGATATCTATATGCAGATTCAACAAATGAAACGATGATGTGATGCAGGAATAAAAGCCGTAAAGCATGATATCTATACCCCACATGCATATACAGAGAGGCCTACCATTTTACTTATACGTCCCCATAGTTATTACAAGAAGTTATTATAACTTGAATGAATTCAAGAAAAAGTAATTGAACATCAAAATTAAAATTCACAACCAAAGGAGAGAAGCCTAATTCAGATCCTCTAAGTCTGATACATGAAATAAAACCAACTCCAAAAGAGCAAGATTTCAAAGCCTTCTCTCTATCTGGGAATTTTTCAAAGTTCCAAGGAGCTTCACGAACTCTAGGCCATGCTTACAACCACCCCAAAATACATTACAGAATCAATGTGAATGTGTGGAAGGGCCAGCCGCTCAAAATGTCCAAGTTCAAGAGGGAGCTCAAGGTCCCAAAGCAAGCTCATAGAGGGGGGCAAGAACTTAGAGCCTAGGAGTAAGTGTAATAGGCAATAGGGGAAGATTGAGGGTAAAGGCCAAGCCAGGTGGTGGTCATGCCCAGCAATTGGGATGCTGGCACACCCTGACCAACCTGTCAGCTTAAATTGGGGAGTTATAAGACCTATTGAGGTTCGGGTCATGCCGCTGGACAGCAATTTGTGGGCTGCCAGGTCTGAACTTTAATACTCATGCATACATAGGGAAGGGGTACGGGGGTTAAATAATAGAAACAGGGTACAAGAAAGAGCAGGCAAAAGGGCATTACCCAGCAATGAGACATACCCGGCACACTCTCCAGCCTAAACTAGAGGCATAGGGGGTCAAAAACTCAGTTTCATGGACAAACAAAGTTCTGTTGCCATGCCCTAAGTCCCCTACTCACAAACATACAGGGGGGTAAATGGGATAGGGACAAAGTGTTCAGCAAGAACGAAAATTCAGCCACTAGCATATAAGGCAATATTAAGTTAAATGCTAAACTTTAACAAAGAAGAAAAATAGACATGGATTACAAGGAACTGCAAATAAAACACATTGGGATGAATCTGAAAATTAATTTGAGGACAACCCAGTTTCACATAGACAAAGTAAGAGAAGAGCAGTAGTCTTGTAAAAAGCCCAAATGCAAACAAGAAGCAAGAATACTCTAAGTATGCTTCAGAAGAGAATTGTGAAATTGTATATATGAAGTATACTTTTTAATCGTGTTCCCGTGTGTGTGTCTTGTGAAAGAGGGTCGTGTATTTATAGTGTGAAAGTCATGAGAAAATAAGGTATGGAAATAATAGAAGCCTGAATTGTCAAATCAATTACATAAGACTCCCCCTTAATTAAGGGATTCAGATTTCAAACGGTACAAACTAATTAAGGAAAAAATTAAACAGACCTGTGTGCAAAGTAACAAATCACAGGCAAGTACATGGAAGTTATTTAAGGACAGGGTCTTGACAGTACACGGTTTATGCAAATAAGCAAGAGAATCATTTGACAGCCAGTAAATCACAAAGGTCTGAAATTTGGTATGAGTGAACCAAGTCGCAAAAATAAAGAAGGGTTTTACCTAAGCAAATTCATCTAGGGAATCAGTAAAGATGGAAGGAAAATCAATCAAGCTATATTCAGAAGGAGGTTTGCGCTAATTGCAAATTTAAAGATCAATTAGAGGGAAATTCATCATATATAAGGAGCATGTGAGTATGAAAGAAGACAGTCGTGTAAATCAGCATAAAAATCCAGTAGCGGAGTTTAGAAGAGTTTATCAAAAGTCAGAATCATATGAAACTCCGAAATTATCCTAAAAGAGTTGGGGGTTTTGAAATAAGAATCCTAGTTCAGGCAAATCACAAAAAGAGAGCAAGCAATTGGATCAAAACATGTATAGCAAAGCAATATGCAATCACAGTAGAAGGATTCAAAGCACACAATTGCAAATACTGATAAGAACAACAGGAGAAACATGCTTAGAAGAACCCTAAACAAGGCTCAGTAGAAGGCAGACAAAGAACCATAAGAACTTAGCAAGTAGAAAAACACAAGAATCGCCGGAAAAGATATAGCAGAAAAGCATATAGGAAAACACAGTATGACAAACATATAAGAACATGATAAAATACAGTAGAAAAATCTACAAGACAATAGTATAGAAAACACAGTAAGGGAAGCATGCAAAAGATGATGCAAGGACACAGCAGAGGCAAACACAAAGAAGAAAAATCATAAAAAGCTCTTAAACATTTTCCAGAAAACCCTAAATCGGAAAAGAAGGGTTTTGAAAGTAATTTTCAAAGGAAAATTTAGGGAAATCGTTTGAAAGTTCAAGTATAGCATAGATACACAACGGATCTAAAAAGAATCGGAGAAAACCTCGTAAGGTTAGGGTTTCACAGGAACCCTAGGATGAGAAAGGCTTGGAAAAGGTCCGATCTAAGTCGGATAAGGTCGGAATCAGACTCAGGAGGCTAGGATATGCCGGAGTAGGGCCGGAGATGGCCGGAAACCTTGAATCGGCGAAGGTCTGGGTGAAGGCCTTCGAGGTCTGGTCCTCGAACCTTCAAGTATCAGGCACATGAGGGTAATAGGAGGTGAGTATAGGTCGTCCATGGCCTGAGAGGCCATGGATTCCGGTGAGTCGGAGTTTGAAGAGGGTGGAGGCGATTAGGGTTTCAGGAACATTCGAGAGCGTTTGAGAGGGGGGAGGGTATTCAGAGGAGGTTGCCCGATCGAAATGAGGTAGTTAGGTTAGGGTTAGGGGATTAAAAAAGGTAAGGAGTGATCGTGGCCATTGATCACGTTGATCAACGGCCTAGATTAAAAGGGGTTTGGATCGGGTAATATAGACGGGTTAATGGTTGGGGTTAAGTAGGATTGGGCTGGTCCGGAATTGGGCTGGAAATTGGGTTAATTAGGGGGTTAATTTAGGCTATAATTGGAATACCGGCTGTAATTGAAATGAAATGAGGCTAGCTTTTAAATAGCCAGTTTTTACACTTTTTTATTTTTTATAAATAGCAATAATGATTTTAAGATCAAATTAAAAGCACTGAACTACTTAATAATATATAAATATTAATCCAAAAATAGTGGAAATAATTTCATAATTGCAAATTGCTGTTAATCGTAAAATAGGCTAAGGTTGCAATTACATGCAATTTTAGCTTTAAAAATACCAAATAAATTCATAAAAATATGCAAAATTTACCTTAATTATATTTTGGTGTAAATATGGGAATAAAATAGGTTAATCACAAAAAGGATAATTTTTGGGGATAATTACTGATTTTGTATAGCCAAAATGGGCAATAAATCGATTTTAAAATCTTTAAAAATTAGGAAAAAATATCAAAATTCTTGGGCATGCTTTTATATGTATACACATGCTATTTTGAAAGTATTTTGAGTATAAAAATACATAGGGAAAAATTGAGTATCAACAGCTGCCCCTCTTTACCCGGGAAGGATGAAAGAGTTGTCGGGTAAAGATATGATGGCCAATTTTGACCGAACGAAGCGGTTTGAAGAATTTTGACCGAGCTCTGGTCCCTGAGCCACCTACATATCCCTGGTCTTACAGGAATCAGGTCATATGTAGTTCAGGATCCATTGGCGGACTATTGCCGATGGAGATTTCGAAAAATGGACGCGAGGTTCAGGTTGAGAAGGATGGTCGGAGTCTGACATGCTGCGGGAACTGGAGCGGGATCGCTCCTGGTGAGAAGGCCGTTGCTAGCCGGTGTACCTGCAAGTGAGTAATACCAGCATATATGGTGTGTAAATTTAAACGTGATGCAAGTTCCCATTGGACCATGAATGTTGTCTTTGGACGGTTGGGATGATGTCCTCGGACCATGACGTCCTGGGCCATGAAGTGTATAATAAAGGATTCGCAGGCTATGAAATGATGTTCTCGGGCCATGAGAATGATGCCTCCGAACTATGACGCCTTTGAATAATGATATGCAAGAGATAAAATGGGGTCCTCAGGCCATGGCATGGCGTTCTCGGGCTATGAAAATGGTGCCTCCGAACAATGACGCCTTTGGACAATTTGGCGATCTTTCAGCCCATGAAATGCAGGGTTTGGCGATATTTCAGCCGATGTAAAGTGTAAATATAAATGGCGATCTTCCGGCTATGCGAGAAAGAATAAAGTGGCGGTGTTTCGGCCATGCAGATGTAAATAAAAGTGGCGATATTTCAGCCGATGCAGGATTTAAACAAAGGTGGCGGTATTTCAGCCATGTAGGATTTAAATAAAAGTGGCGATAGTTCAGCCGATGCGAGGTTTAAACAAGATGGCGATATTTCAGCCGATGTAAAGTGTAAATATAAATGGCGATCTTTCAGCCGATGTAAAGATTTGAATATTATGGCGATATTTCAGCCGATGCAATTTTGGAGGTAGAGCTTAACCTCGGAAGGCAAAATAGTAGCCTTATGCAATGCAAGAAGCGCAGATGGAGGTAGAGCTTAACCTTGGAAGGCAGAATAGTAGCCATTATGCAACGCAGAAAATGCAAATGGAGGTTGAGCTTAACCTCGGAAGGCAGAATAGTAGCCTTATGCAATTATGGAGACAGAGCTTAGTCTCGGAAGGCAGAATGGTAGCCTTATGCAATGCAGAGAAATGCAAGTGGAGGTAGAGCTTAACCTCGGAAGGCAGAATAGTAGCCTTATGCAATTATGGAGACAGAGCTTAGTCTCGGAAGGCAGAATGGTAGCCTTATGCAATGCAGAGAAATGCAAGTGGAGGTAGAGCTTAACCTCGGAAGGCAGAATAGTAGCCTTATGCAATTATGGAGATAGAGCTTAGTCTCGGAAGGCAGAATGGTAGCCTTATGCAATGCAGAGAAATGCAAGTGGAGGTAGAGCTTAACCTTGGAAGGTAGAATAGTAGCCTTATGCAATTATGGAGACAGAGCTTAGTCTCGGAAGGCAGAATGGTAGCCTTATGCAATGCAGAGAAATGCAAGTGGAGGTAGAGCTTAACCTCGGAAGGCAGAATAGTAGCCTTATGCAATGCAACAAGTAACGAAATCTCTTAGCTGATAGATGATAGCTGATTGCGTCATTGTGGCTGCTGGGGATGTCGTGTGCGGATAGCACTTGTAAGTAAGTGATGATTCTGAGAGTTGTATTCCTGAAAAGTACGGGTGTGTGAATGTCTGATGATTTTGCGACTTGGGCGCCTGCATCCAAAGAAAAATCGTTAGTTTTGTAAAAAGGGGGGAAGGTTAGTTCGTCTTCCCGTGGACTTTGCTCGTCCTACTCGGCTCTTGTTTTCATTGGGCTCTCGCTAAACAAAGCAATTTTGATAGTAGCCATGCATGATATAGTAAAAGTATGATGTAAATACATAATTGAAAATAGTTTTCTTTTAGATGAACCGACAACTGCGACGCGGTTCAAGACATTGCGACCTCTTTTGCTCCGGAATTTTGAGGGTCCTCCTCAAAATTCTGACCCAGTTTAATGGGTTGATGCCTCTGACGGCTGCGTGCGATGAATGGCTGAGAATTAACTTCGGAATTTTGAGGGTCCTCCTCAAAATTCTGCCCTAGTTTCCAATATCGGGGAAAATGAAAATTTTATTGAATTGTGACCGAACCCATAAGGTTGCCTACATATCCCCTCTTAAACGGGAATCAGGTCAGACGTAGTTCAAATTACATAAGGAAATCTTAAATGCTACACATAGTATCGCTTGACTGCATCTGAATTGATCGGCTTCGGCCAAACTTCTCCGTCCATTTCTGCGAGTATGAGGGCTCCTCCTCGAACCTTCAAGTATCAGGCACATGAGGGTAATAGGAGGGGAGTATAGGTCGTCCATGGACTGAGAGGCCATGGATTCCAGTGAGTCGGAGGTTGAAGAAGGTGGAGGCGATTAGGGTTTTAGGAACATTCGAGAGCGTTTGAGAGGGGGGAGGGTATTCAGAGGCGGCTGCCCGGTCGAAATGAGGGAGTTAGGTTAGGGTTGGGGGATTAAAAAAGGTAAGGAGTGATTGTGGCCGTTGATCAGTTTGATCAACGGCCTAGATTAAAGGGGGTTTGGATCGGGTAATATAGACGGGTTAATCGTTGGGGTTAAGTGGGATTGGGCTGGTCCGGAATTGGGCTGGAAATTGGGTTAATTAGGGGGTTAATTTAGGCTATAATTGGAATACCAAATGGCTGTAATTGAAATGAAATGAGGCTTTCTTTTAAATAGCCAGTTTTTACCCTTTTTTATTTTTTATAAATAGCAATAATGATTTTAAGATCAAATTAAAAGCACTGAACTACTTAATAATATATAAATATTAATCCAAAAATACTGAAAATAATTTCATAATTGCAAAATGCTGTTAATCGTAAAATAGGCTAAAGTTGCAATTACATGCAATTTTAGCTTTAAAAATACCAAATAAATTCGTAAAAATATGCAAAATCACCTTAATTATATTTTGGTGTAAATATGGGAATAAAATAGGTTAATCACAAAAAGGATAATTTTTTGGGATAATTACTGATTTTGTATAGCCAAAATGGGCAATAAATCGATTTTAAAATCTTTAAAAATTAGGGAAAAATACCAAGAAAGAGAG
Source organism: Nicotiana attenuata (assembly GCF_001879085.1). Lineage (NCBI taxonomy): Eukaryota > Viridiplantae > Streptophyta > Magnoliopsida > Solanales > Solanaceae > Nicotiana > Nicotiana attenuata. The sequence goes on along the minus strand of NC_031997.1, from coordinate 10,807,425 downwards.
GCGGCCAAGAAAAACGAAGCAAATGAGCCACAACATGTCATCCACATGATCTTGGGAGGCATCGATGCTCCACAGGAACCCGTGATGAGAAGGACGAAAATATCCATCACCAGAGAAAAGCAAACCCGGGGGTACATGCCCGAAGACGCCCTCACATTCAGCGAAGAGGACACTGAAACCTTGTCTCAACCTCACAATGACGCACTGGTATTCTCTTTCCTTGTAAATACATTTCAAATAAAACGTGTACTCGTGGATCCAGGTAGCTTGGCCAATATTATCAGGTCGAGGGTAATAGAGCAGCTCGGACTGCTTGGCCAAATCGTGCCCGCCACTCGAGTCCTCAACGGATTCAACATGGTGAGTGAAACAACGAAAGGAGAAATCACCCTCCCAGTCAACGTGGCCGGCGTGACCCAAAATGTCAAATTCCATGTCATTGAAGGAGACATGAGGAACAACGCCTTGTTCGGGAGGCCGTGGATGGGATTAAAACCGTCTACGGGGAACAACATGCGGCGAGGGAAATGTTCGCGGTGCACGATGTAACACAACACCAGCGCATCCACCCTCGAAGGAGCCAAACGATAATCAAACAGTGAAATAGCGATAGCAAGCTACGCCCTCGGCTAAGTCCGAACCAAACGAAGCGAAGGACCATACCGCGTCCTCATGACAAACAGTCGAAACATCGCCGGCGCATTCCACACTAAGGTATGACCATCTCTTTTCTCTTTCAATTACATTCTACGCTGACCTAAGTGCAGGTATTCGATCGAAACGGCCAAAGCACTCTCCAACTTGAAGGCCTTAGGTTTCGAAAGCATGCGTTGCACTCTTTTCCTTCGATCGGGTTTTAATCCCAAAAGGGGTTTTACCGGCAAGGTTTTAAACGAGGCAACACCTATATGCTACCTAAAGAAAACTCAACAAGTATTCAAGGCTTCTTTTGCAATCAACCTCAAATACTGGGGGGCATCCCCCGGAAGATCACCTTCTCGGAGAAGCTAAGACATGCCTAACAGGGTTCCGATAGGAAAATAATGTACCGGACCAAACGGTCAAACGAACCGTGTCCGCATAGAAAAAGCAAGCTCCTAACACCAAAGGCATGTATACTTGTACCAAGTGATTGAAGAATACTTTTCACGAAAGCATATCACGCCTCAAGAGAAACTCGGTATTTTTTGTAAAAATGGCTCCTCTGTCAAAAACATCCCGAACACTCGGGGACTGGCATCGACGACTCAACACCTGAACGACCTCCGGGTCGAGACTCCAAACTCATAAGCCCTCAACGAGGCAGCATGAAAATCACAAAACATCTCCAAGGTCGGAAATGCCCCGAACACTCAGGGACTGGCGTCGAAAACTCAAAGCCACATAAACTCCGGGTCGGAGACTCTAAAATCGTAAGCCCTCGAACGAGGCAGCACCAAGTTTGCAAGTAATGGCTCCCGAGCCGAGAAATCCTCGATAAGCTCGGGGACTGCTGTCAAATCGTCATCTCCATCACAATGGATCCCGAGCCGAAAGACCCTCGATGACTCGGGGACTGTCGCCAATCACCATTCATTAAAAAACCCGAGGCGGTAAGACCCCGAGGCGGTAAGACCTCGAGGCGGTAAGACCCCGAGGCGGTAAGACCCCGAGCGGGCAGACTCGGTCTCGTAAGACCTACATAAGGCAGTAACAGCATCTGTAAGACCTCAAGCAAGGCATGAACCATGCATGTACCAAGTGGCAATATCTGTGAGACCTCAAGCAAGGCATGAACCATACTTGTACCAAGTATCTGAAAACTGTAAGACCTCAAAGGCATGAAAATTTTGTAAGACCTTGCTAAAGGCATAAACCCAATCTCAAAGCTCGGGCTATATATCGAACTTGTAAGACCCCTAAAAGGCATACCCTCGATATAGACACCCAAACTACTTCACTCGAGAACAAAAATGGCTCCGGCCAAGCACAAATGACTACGGTCATACGGTTGTACCAGCCAAACTAACACCACTTGGGGATGCCTGACTGTCGCTACAAAATCACAGGGCTTCAATTACTTCGTATCTACTTCGAAAAGAACCGGTTAAATAGGCTACCCTCGACATAGGCAAAAGAGCTTCGACCATGTTAGCTCCTAAACACTGGCTTCGAGATACTCAGCCTCCGAGCCAAACCTCCCGAGGTGCTCGATCATTGCCATATAATGACTCACAATCGAGGTTTTTTATTAAACTGTCGAAGAGTTAGGCAAACACTTTCAAAAAATCCTTATCGAGGGAAAAATAAAGCCTACACAAAAGGTCTCATCGACCCAAGGCGTAAGAGCCATTGTCGTTAGCCCACATAAAAGGTCGCATCGACCCAGGGTGTAAGAGCCATTGTCGCCAGCCCACATAAAAGGTCGCATCGACCCAAGGCGTAAGAGCCACTATCGCCAGCTTAAAATACAAAAACTTGAGGGTCGAGTGAGCTCAAGTCGAAACCCGACTCGGAGACTAAACCCAAAAATGTTAACTAAAAATGCCAAAGAACAAAAACGTAAGAGCTTAAACGCCAGCTTACACTAAAAGGTCGCATCGACCCAAGGCGTAAGAGCCATTGTCACCAGCCCACACAGATCAAAAACTTGAGGGTCGAATGAGCTCGAGTCGAAACCCGACTCGGAGACTAAACCCAAAATAGTTGATCTAAACATGTCTAAAAACAAAAGCCTAAGAGCTCAAACGCTAGCTTTTACTGAAGGCTCGCATCGGCCGAGTACATAAAAACCTACGGGCCAGCCCGATGAGCCCCAGGGCCATATCGGGAATCCAAGAATTCCTATCGACTGAAAAGACCAGTTCACTCGACCAAATTCGAGACAGAAAGGGATACAGAAGAAGTAAAGCCACGAGGTTTTCTTTATACACATATACAAAAAAACGCAATCTCCATCTACAAACATGCTTTGAAAATGCTACATACAGATGGCAAAATCTACGCCTCCCCCCCCTGGGGGCTACGGCCTGCCAGCCTCGTCTTCGCTTCCTTCGGTGTCAGAAAGAAATAACCGAGCACCACGCTCATCCGCCCTCGCTCGTGCCAACTCTTCCGAGAGGACAAAACCCCTAGCACGGATCTCCTCGAGAGTCTTTCTTCGAGACTTGCAACGAGCATATTCCTTGATCCTGCCTTCACGATCGAGGGCCTTTCGCAGCTCATCTTGAGCATCGGCAGCGTCCTTCAAATAGATCGCCATCTCCTAGTCAGCCTTAGTTTGGCTCATCATGGCTTTAGCCCGGGCATCAACGATCTCAGCCCCGACCTTCGAAAGCTCGGACTCGAGCTTCATAATCACATCTGTTTGAACCAAAGCATTGTCACAAGCTAAGCGAAGTTGAGCCTCAAGGGCGGAGACTTTGCTCAGAGCACCCTCCTCCGCTAAAGTCTGAGTGCTCACCTGAGCCTTCAACTCATCATGCTCGAGCTTGGTTCAGTCAACTTCGCTCTGAAGGCGCTCCAGATCCTCCGCCTTTTTCTGCAACTGAAATAAACAAAACACTAGCCTCAGGAGCTAGAAGAAAGAACACACACTCAGTCAGAACAAAAACTACCTGCTCCTTCAAATAGCTCTGATAATTCAAGCTCCGACTCGCCTCATACTATAAACTTGCCAGCTCGTTTTCCTTTTCTTCGCAAAGGCGCCTAAGCGATTTCTCCTCGTCCATAGCTTTCTGAAGCCTGGCTTCCCGACGAAGCAGCTCGGACTTAAGCTTATCAAAAGCCTACAAAAATAAAACACGATAAGAAAGGGAGGGCACGAAACTCAAAAAACTTGTGCCAAAACTCACCACATAGTGAAGCCACTGGACTTCCTTGAAGGTCGAGCACACATCTGCTAGCCAGGCATCCCCGGCTCCAAATAAGTTGACCCCGGTCGAGGCACGGTCGCTCGGCACATATGACCCCGGGTTTTGAGCAGCCCTCGAAGTATCTCCGGCGGAAAAAGAGGACGGCAGCAGAAGAGAAACCCCCTTTCCAAAATTAGAAACCACGGGCGCAGTCGGCTCAATCGACATTTCCACTCTGGGCCCCCGGTCCGGGTTCGCCTCACTTTGAGCATCGTCGCCATGCAAAGGCATCTCTCGCTTATTGTTGTCGTTCTTTAGCCCGAAAGCTAGCAACCCTTCCCCCTCTCCAAAGGAGCGCGGCGTCGCTTCGGAAGGCTCTCCGATGCCTACAACGGTAAGATTAATACGCGGAAAGGGAAAATGCCTCTCCAAATGAAAGAGGGGAAAGGAAAAAATAGCACAACACGCACCGTGATGTTTTGCTTCCCATCTGCCCTAGGACAAAGCTCGCCACTTGCGCTCATCACGAGCCGAGTGGGTCGCCAACTTCCGAACCCAACCCGGCAGATCTGGAACGTCGCTCGGCGCCCATGAAACCGCTGCAGAAAAAGAAAAGAAGGCACGGTTACGAAACCAGCTTCCGTCATAAATAGAACCGAGAAAGCAAGGAATGTACCACTTAAGTGCATAATTCCATTCCTCAGGGAATGGCATAAACTCCACGGGGATAATGTCAGCGGTCTGAACTCGGACGAATCGACTCATCCACTCCCGATCTCCTTTTTCCTCGTCGTCGACAACAAAGGGCGTGGTCGACCGGCATCACAAGGTTAGCAGACCTTGATGGTGAAAGGGCCGATACAGCCTAATAAGATGACTGAGCATGAATTCAAGACCCGCCTTCTCCGCAAAAAATCTCATCATCAACGCTATTCGCCAAAATGACGGGTGGATCTGCGCCAAGGTAACTCGATACTTTAAACAGAAGTCAAGCATAATCGCCCAGTGTGAAAGGATATGTGTACACATTCAAGAATCCATCGGCACGATCCGTGAAGCCCTCATCCGGGGAAAGTATCTGTAACACTACTTTCTCCCCCCAGCCGCAGTCTTTTCTCACTAACCCAAGATGTTCTTAACCTATCAAAGAAGTAATCTTCAAGGTATGCCCTCGTTGGTCCCGAATACCGGAGGCGGAGCTCTCCCCTCTCTGCCCGACAGACCTCGATGTAACAGACATGGCGACGGCAAACTCAGAGAATTAAAGCAAGGAGTCAGTGCGAGTGCGCTGATACTGAAATGATGAAAGGCTTAACGCATGAAAAGAAGGGTAACTACTTAGAAGGGTGGGATCTCTAAAAGAGCGAAAACAACCCTATATATATATATATATATATATATATATAGAGAGAGAGAGAGAGAGAGAAAAAACGGCGACGGTCCGCCTACCTCAAGAGCCAATCAAAAGACGCTGACTGATATCGCTTCAGGAAGATACGATGTCGTAATCACCTCGGTGGCTTTGCAATCATATCGTACATTAGGCGACACCATGTAATTTCTCGGGAACGGAGATCCCCATACCACTACGAGTCCCGAGGCGGTACCCGACCTGGAGGACCTCCATCAAAGGGAAGTTAGGCTCCAAGAGGCCGATGTAATCATCGCCAGTCCCGAGGTGGTACCCGACCTCGAGGACCTCCATCGAAGGGAAGTTAGGCTCTAAGAGGCCAACGTAATCATCGCCAGTCCCGAGGTGGTACCCGACCTCGAGGACCTCCATCAAAGGGAAGTTAGGCTCCAGGAAGCCAGCAACATCCTCACCAGTCCCGAGGTGGTACCCGACCTCGAGGACCTCCGTCGAAAAGAAGTTAGGCTCTAAGGAGCCAACGGCATCACCGCAAGTCCCGAAGTGGTACCCAACCTCGAGGACCTCCGTCGAAAAGAAGTTAGGCTCTAAAAAGCCAACGGCATCACCGCAAGTCTCGAGGTGGTACCCGACCTCGAGGACCTCCATCAAAAGGAAGTTAGGCTCCAAGGAAATAAGCATTTAAGCTCCACCCATATGGGCTTGATCACGGGATACCACCTAAATTCAGGTAAGACCTCGTTCTGGATCTACCTGCAACGCCTTAAGGCTATTTATGATAAGATCAAAACAAACTTCCCAAATGGCCCGAGTCTGAGCAAAACCCACTCGGGGACTATTCTCAAAAGTCTAAAGGTTCGAAGAGTTATTTCCATTCAACCAGAAGTAAGGGTCCCGACGACCCGAGTTTATCGGTCCAATCCAGGCTTGGTCCGAGGAAAGGCAAAGGGTTCCACGGGGAGCCGTATTAATCAATCAGAGGCCGGAGAAATATACTTCCACCTAGGCTCGATATTGACACCGACCGGTGGGATCATGCATTCAGAGTTTCCATAAGCGCAAGTAAAAGATAACATAGCAAACATCAGAGACAAACTTGGGGAAACATCTTTTGTATTCATAAACACTTGATTACAAAAGCCCACGAGGGGTCCTTACATATGATTATAAAAGCCCACAAAGGGTCCTTACACAGAAACAAAGAAGCGAAAAGGTAAACGTATAGTAAAAGCCTAGAGCCTAGCCTACTCTCAAAGGTGCTTCCTCGGCAGCCGCATCTTCGAGCGTCATCTCCTCGGGCATGCATCCTCGGCGGCAGTGTCTTCGACTGCCACCTCCTCTGGGACCTCGTCTCGGTCCTCTAGAGTGATATCTCAGAGGGCGAAGAATAAAAAGAGGAAAATGAGGAGAGGAAGAAGATGAAAGTGAGGCAGAAGAAGCAGAAAAAAGAGACATAGCCCGTCGTAGCCAAAGGTTGAAGATTCAGCGGGCATCTACCCTACTTGCACGGCCGCTCCAAGTCCACCTTCTGGGACATAGTATCGTGCAAATTTAACGGCCGGTCTTGCCATTTTATCCCTTGGAAAACCCAGGGGAAAAGTGCCACACCAGGCCAGGGTAGGAGAGTGAGCAGCGGTGTATAGTCCGAACGCTCTCCCGAGCAGCGGTGTAAGGGTCCGAACGTCCCCCTAAGTCGGAAGAAGTCGGTCCCCCAATCTCATCACCTCAAACCAACGACGACAGCAGTAACAACCGCAACAATAGCAATAACAGCGACAAGACAATGTAATCTCGCTTGGCAAGGGAAAGCCCAGGCAAAAGGCCATGGCGTGGCCGATGAGAATGCCGCCATATAACCTTAAGGCCATAGACCCCAAACATGGTGGGTAGCAATGGTGGAGAACAGTGGGGGGAAAGGGATGAAAAGAGGTTGAAGGGCACTTAGACAGAGAGATAGTGCCGGAAGGCCCCCATTTATAAGGGGTGATAATATGGCCAACGATGCCATCAATGCCTTTGAATGACGGATCGGCAAACGCAATCAATGCATTATTGAAAACCGAGTCGACGGCAATAGTGTCGCTTTGAAGAATGGAAATCGGCAGCGCATTAAATGACGCTGAAAAGACAAGTCCATAGGACGTCCCGGTTATCGTGAAGGCTTACGTCATAAGATGATATCATCGGTATGACGTCATCGTGGGAAGTCCGAAGAATTGGATGTCAAAATTGTTTTTTATCACTCCTCTCTAAGAAATGCGGGGACTATTTGTATACGGTGAAATCGGAGGGTCCAATTTCTCGTCATTAAGGCACTCGGAAGATCACCTTGAAGGCTCGAGGCCGCTGGATCACCTCGAAGGCTCGAGGCCGAGTATCTTTCCTCGAGGGTCAACAACACTCGACCCCAGGGTAGTAATGATCACGGTAATGGTGGAAATGGGAAGTTCCCAAGGTACGCGGCTAGGCCTGACCCAGTCTAGCGGGCTACTCTGAACCTAAATCAGGGCGTCATTCAGCCGTCCCATCCCCATATCTATGTAATTAATGTATTTTGTACTATGTGGGGATTTCCCTCCTATATAAAGGGAGTCCTTGTCATTTTGTAAGGATCTGTTGCTTCAGCTGCTCCACAAGAAATATGAAACAACATTCTCTCTGCTCTCTTACATATTCTCTTGATATTATTGCTCCCATTTATTGTTCATCATTTATTGCTTATCATTGGCCATAAAGAGCCTTCTTTGATTTTATTATAACTGTTAGTCATACTTCGATTACCTTCGATAGCTCACAGTCGAGCTCCGGAATCGACCTCGAGGCCCCCGAATCGACAAGCTTGAGGCCCGATTGTTGACCTATCGGTTTGACTATCACCTTCTCCTTAACTCTTATTTCATTTCTAAGTCTTACATACATAGCATCAACTGCTTAACAACCGGCATAAAAATAGATCACGTATTTTTAGAGTCCCATAATCAAATTTAATTGTTGTTACCATTTTCACGGTAAATAGTAGAGAAAAGGGAGAAGGAGAGGAGATTTGGTAAATGCAGAAAAAAATTGGGGAGAAGATGGAGGAGGGGAGCACTGGTTTTGATTTGGGGAAGGGGACGGGTTTTAGATGTGTTTTTGTTAAGGGGGAGGGAAAAGAAGTGGGGGAGTGGGCGAATGGGGGGGGGGTATTTAAAAAAAACTTAACTAAAAAAAAAGGAGAAGAGAAAAGAAAAAGAAAAAAAATTGAACTTGAACTGCGTCAGATCCACGGCCGGATCCGCGGTCACGTCCGCGGCCGCGGACACAACTTCTGAAAAATCCGCGGTCGATCCGTAGTCAGATCCGTGGTCGCGGATTAGGCATCCAGATATTTTTTTGCCATTTCGCACTTTTGCCTATCTCCGGGATAATTTCGTCACCCCGAGTCCTTCCGCCACGCATACTTTCGTTCCTGCACCTTAGTAGATCGATCAATATTGTCACCATGCAAAAATCAACTACAAAAATAAGAACAAAGAAAAATAATGGGTTGCCTCCCAAAAAGCGCCTAATTTAACGTCGCGGCACGACGATTTACAACAAACCATGGGTTTCCTCCCAGGAAGCGCCTGATTTAACATCGCGGCACGACGCAGGCTTTCATTATTACTCTTCACGCGTGTATTGGGGCTCTTCCAAAGATATCACCACTCTATCCTCCTTTTCTTCGACCATTCCAAGGTAATGTTTCAACCTTTGCCCATTCACTATGAACTTATTTGTTCCATCTTTGGATTCAATTTCTACAGCTCCACTTGAGAACACTTGCACCACTCTGAAGGGTCCTGACCATCGGGACTTCAATTTACCTGAAAACAATCTTAGTCTCGAGTTGTATAGTAACACTAGATCTCCGGGTTTGAAGTTCCGATCTAGAATATGCTTATCATGCATCATTTTCATCCTTTATTTGTACAATCTTGCATTCTCAAATGCATGGAACTTTCCTCGAGTACATGTAACCCAGTGACTCTACTGGTGCCTACGGTCTCCATATCCAAATTCAACTGCCGCAGTGCCCAAAGGGCTTTATGCTCGAGCTCTACCGGAAGGTGGCATGCTTTTCCAAACACCAATTTGTATGGTGACATACCAATTGGAGTTTTAAATGCTATGCGGTATGCCCATAATGCATCATCCAGCTTCTTTGCCCAATCAGTCCTTGTCGCATTCACTGTCTTGGTTAGGACACTCTTGATTTCCCGGTTTGACACTTCAACTTGCCCGCTTGACTGTGGGTGATAAGGGGTAGTCACCTTATGGCGAACTCCATACTTTTCCAACAACCGTGCGGACGCTCTATTGCAAAAATGGGTTCCACCATCACTGATTATAGCTCTCGGGGTGCTAAAATGTGTGAAGATGTTTTTCTTTAGAAAGCCTGTCAACCCGTTACATCATTGGTTGGGAGAGCCACAACTCCAACCCATTTGGAGACATAGTCAACTGCAACCAGTATGTATTTGTTACCAGACGAGCTGACGAGTGGCCCCATAAAGTCAATCCACCACATGTCAAATACCTCCACCTCTTGAATAGTAGTCATGCATCTCGTGACGTCGAGATATGTTGCCTGTCCTTTGGCACTCATCGCAACTTTTCACCTACGCATGGGCATCCTTGAACAGAGTTGGCCAATACAAACCCGATTCCAACACCTTAGCTGCTGTCCGAATCCCTCCAAAGTGTCTCGGGGATACACCTCCGGATCATGTTATCTACACATATTATAAAAGTAGAGGTTCATCCCAATAATAAAACCGACAATCGCGAAAGAACTTTTTCTTTTGAATTGAAGAGAGTTCATAAGGTACAATACCGCTTGCTAAATAATTAGCAATATCAGCATACCATGGCGTCTCCTCCATTGTCACTGCTAGTAACTATTCATCCGGGAATGTCTCTGTTATATCTTCAACCTCTACCTTCTTTTCAGCTCCTTCCAACCTTTAGAGGTAGTCTGCTACTTGGTTCTCTGTTCCCTTTCTGTCACGGATCTCCAGATCGAATTCTTGTAGCAAAAGAACCCAACAAAGCAAGCGTGGCTTTGACTCCTTCTTTGCTATCAAGTACCTAGTTGCGGCATGGTCAGTATAAGCAATAACTTTTGAACCAATTAACGACCTGAATTTGTCGAATGCAAAAACTACAGCCAACATGTCACGGTGTAATTGAGCTGTGCACCGCTTAGCGTTTTGCTTGCATAATAAATTGGGTGCATTAGCTTATCCTTTCGCTGCCCCAAGACTGCTCCTATAGCAGTCATTTGTGTCGCACATGAGCTCGAACGGTTGCTCCCAGTTGGGTGCAACAATGATGGCTGCAGTCACCAATCTCTTCTTCAGCTCCTCAAATGCCAACCTGCAATCATTAGAAAACACAAAGGGCTGATCCTTTTCAAGGAGTTTACATAAAGGGCTAGTAATCTTAGACAAATCATTAATGAATCGCCTGTAGAGCCCGGCATGCCCAAGGAAACTTCTCACCGCCTTGACCGAAGTGGGCGGTGGCAGCTTCTCAATCACGTCAACCTTAGCATGGTCAACCTCAATTCCTTTACTGGACACTCGATGCCCCAAGACTATCCCTTCTTCTACCAAAAATGGCACTTCTCCTAATTCAGCACTAAATTTGTCTTTGCACATCTTCTGAGCACTCTTCTTAAATTATGAAGACAGTCCTCGAATGAATCCCCCACCACGGAGAAATTATCCATAAATACCTCCATAATGTCTTCAACCATGTCCGTGAAAATGGCTAACATACACCGCTGGAATGTAGCCTCTCCATTGCAAAGTCCAAAAGGCATTCTCCGAAAGGCAAAGATGCCATACGGACAGGTGGATGATGTTTTCTCTCTGTCTTTGGGGGCTATTGAGATCTGATTGTACCCCGAATATCCATCCAAGAAACAGAAGTGAGATCGCCCAGCCAACCTGTCCTGCATTTGGTCAATGAATGGCAAGGGAAAATGGTCCTTCCGGGTGGCTATGTTCAATTTCCGATAATCCATGCAAATCTGCCATCCCGTGACTATACGAGTCGAGATCAACTCGTTATCCTCATTTGGTACGACCGTCATTCCTCCCTTCTTCGGCACACACTGAACAAGGCTGACCCAATTTTTGTTAGAGATGGGGAAGATGATACCCGCATCTAACCATTTGATCACTTCCTTCTTCACCACCTCTTTCATATTCGGGTTCAGCCTTCGTTGATGTTCTCTGGAAGGTTTGTGCCCTTCTTCCAAGAGAATCTTATGCATACAATAAGCTGGGCTGATACCCTTTATGTCTGCCATGGTCCAACCAATAGCAGTCTTACATTCTTGTAAAACCTGTAGGAGTTGCTCTACCTGCACAGCTTGCAAACCAGATGATATAATAACAGGTAAAGTAGAATTAGGCCCTAAGAAAGCGTACCTGAGATGCGCTGGGAGTGGTTTCAGGTCCAACTTTGGTGGCTCCTCTATCGATGGTTTCGCAGGTGGTATTGTTCTTTCTTCTAAGTGTAGGGGCTCGAACTGGGGTTCCCTTTTCCATAACCCTTGACCTTCAAGAGCCATGACCTACTCTTCCAACTCCTCACCATCCACATTTTGCAGATTCATCAAGCAGGCTTCTAACGGATCCCTAACATTAATAGTCTCATCCTCCTCTTGTAGTATTACATCTACGACGTCCACTAGTGAGCAATTTGCAAATTCGCTGGGTCTCCTCATAGATTGTTGAACATTGAATATTATCTCTTCATTGTTCACCTCATTTTCAATTCTCCAGTCTCACAATCAATCAATGCTCTCCCAGTAGCTAAAAACGGCCTGCCCAGAATGATTGGTATCTCTTCATCCACTTGATAGTCAAGAATGATGAAGTCTGCAGTGAATACAAATTTCCCCACTTGAACAAGCACATCATCAAGAATTCCTATCGGTCTTTTGACTGTGCGATCAGCCAGTTGCAGCAACATTGAGGTCGGTCTAGCTCTGCCAATGCCCAGTTTTGTATAGATTGCCAAGGGCATCAAGTTTATACTGGCTCCTAAGTCACAATGCTTTAGAAAAAGCATAACTCCCAATGGTGCATGGGATAGCGAAACTACCTGGATCACACATCTTTTGAGCCATAGGCCTTGTCACTACCGCGCTGCAGGTCTGCGTCAGAGTTACAGTGGACAGGTCCTGGAAGTCAAATTTTTGCAACATCAAGTCTTTCATCATTTTTGCATACCCTGGCATTTCCCTCAAAGCATCCATCAGTGGAATATTCAATTGCATTTGTTTGAGCATTTTCATGAATTTCATATATTGATCATCTTTCTTTTGTTTTGCCAACCTCTGAGGGAATGGTGCTGGAATCAACCTCTGCCCACTGCTTTGTGTCTTATCTTTGCTGGAAGCTTTTTCTACTACGTGTTCTGGGAGTTATTCACCTTCCTTCTCCTTACCCTTGTCAACTTTTGCCTGCTCGATTACAACCTCGGTGGCTCTGCTGACTCATTTGTCTCTAATGTAACTGGAGTAACTGAAGTATTTGGCGTTGTCTCTCTCCTAGATTGAGCAACTTATTGCTCCCTGTCTAAATCTCTTTCATTCCTGAGATTCACTGCCATGAGCTGATTTGGATTCTGCTCCTTTGGATTAATATTTGTATCTGCAGGCAATGTTCCTTGTGGGCGATTGTTCAAGGCCATAGATAGCTGTCCCAATTGAGTTTCAATGCCTTTGATTGCTGAATCATGTGCAGCTAACTTCTCTTGCATCTTTCCATTTGTCCCAATGAGTGTTGCAGCATACCCCTGATTTCGATCATATTACTGTCCTGTTGTTGATGAGGTGGTTAGTAGGCCAACTGTTGCTGGTGTTGTTGATTATAGCCCTGCTGCCTTTGATAAGGCACAACTTGGCCTTGTGGTCGTGCTCCTCCTGGATTGTGGTTGTGCTGTGGCTGGTTTGGTCGGTACTACTAGTTTGATGTTGGTCTCCACTGCTGCCCACCTTGCCTCTGACCTCCGAAATTATTGACATAATTCATGTCTTCTCTGAAGCCCTGGTTGTCATTCTCTCCACTCCACAAGCACACATATGACTGGTTTATGCAAGGAGTGCATAAGCCTCCATTTGTAGTATCAACAATGTGCACCTGTTTCGTACCCATTTCATCGATTTTCTTTGTCAGCAAGCTCATCTGGGTCACAAGAGTGGCTATGTTTTCTGCATTTGTGTTGTTTGGGTCAAGAGCGACAGAATGCACTATTGGGGTGAGTGTTGTGTCTCTCGTCATCCAGCCTGAATTTTGAGACATCTTGTCAAGAAAAATCTTACACTCTGTGAATGTTTTGCTCAAGAATGCACCCCCGGCAAAAGCATCTACATTGGCCTTCAGACTGTCAGCCAAACCCATATAGAATCTCTGTCCCAACATCTGGTCCGGAATGCCATGGTGAGGACACTTCACCAACATACCCTTAAGCCTCTCCCAGGTCTCTTGCAAAGTATCAGTCGGTTTCTGCCTGAAGTTTTCTGAGTGTTCTGAATAAATTTTGGAAAATAGTTTTTTGGAGTTTTTCAAATTGTTAGAAAAATTTCAAAATTCATAAGGCCTCTTAGTTAGTGGTTAAGCTATTAGGGAGTTAGTTAAAAAGGTGCCGTAACTCTCGTCCTCTCTTAGTTGGATAAGCTTTCTCTTTGTAAAAGGTGATATTTAACTGATCATTGCAAGGGCGTTGGTATCTCTGATTTACTGCTCAATCTTTCTTAATTAACATAAGGCCTAATAATTTTCATATTTACTCCCATAAATTTACTTTTTCTGAAGTTGTGATATGACATTACTTGCTTTGGCCATAGTTGATCAGAGGGATAACTGAGTGAAGTTTGACCAAATACCTCGTATCTTAGTGTATTAGTGATAATCAAAGATCCCAATGAGAATAATTTATAACGTGTTCCACTGCATTACTTTCTAATTTCTTTTATTTCCTTTTAAATTTATGGGTTCTTACATATCCTTATTTTGTCTAATAACAGTCAATTTAACGAATTACCAGAGAGAAGCAGATTCTTTTTTTTTTTTTTTTAAAGCGACAGTTTCTCTTTTAATTTTCAAAGAAATTTTTAACAACCAAGATGCTAAGATATTAAACGATAGCGATTATATTTACTTCTTCATTGAAGGAAATATAACATAGGAGAGCTTTATTTAGTGATTTATAAAGAAAAACTAGCAAATCTTTTTAGGACCCGTTTGGCCATAGATTTTCCAAAATATATTTGGGTTTTTTTTGGCAAATATATGTTTGGCCATAGATTTTATCTACATTTTGGCAAATTTCCATAATCCAAAACTCAAATCCCAAAACTAGCTCAAGAGCTGGTTTTGGCCCAAAATATCACTATTATATTTCTTAAAAATTGCCTCAAACTTTTGTATTTTATAAAAGGGCCCACCATTTATTATTTCGTAACAATGCTGCTTCGTCTTCTCGGTCATCTGATAGTGTATTATGTAGTTCATTATAAAAATGATAATTTTGTACCAAATTTATTTATGTTCAGGACTAGTGTTTGCGATAATATAATGAATGTTATTGATAAAGGTTCTGTTGGTTATTTGTGATAATTTTTAGAACTTGTGGGTATAAGTCATGTTTCATCTTTTTTTTTTTAAAATACGTTTTGAAAACTTATGTCCAACCACATTTTCATCTTCAAACCAAACTTTGCGCAAATCAAATATTTCAAAACAAATTTGGGAATTTATTACCAAACGCTAGCTTAAAGTAAAAGTCTCAACTTCGAGAAGAATAAAACCATAACATCAAAGAGTTGATTACTAAGATAGCCATTCAACAAAGGGTAATTATTTACGAAAGTTATGTTTTTTGAATTGTAACAGAAAAGAAACTCTGTTTTGGTCATCTTACACACAAGGCCACTCAATGCACTTTTTACTTTTTTTAAAGCCATTTAAAAAATAATAAGGCACCCATTAAATCATCTTTTTTACCCGCTCTAAAACCCGACCCGCTATCATTTATACCCGTTTTATTTTTTTAAATCCTACTAAAAGGGTTATTTTAGTGTGAGCAAAAAGACAGTGTTTAAGTGGGTCGTTTAATGTGAGTAATAACTTATCAACTTAATCAGTTATAAAAATTCGTGTGAAGCTATAGCCATTTAATGTGAGCAAAACACATCAATTGGATATTGCAAAAATATTTCTTTGATATCCTACCTAAAAAGTATTGGGCTCATGCCCATGTTGTCCAGCCAAAGGTCCAATGGCCTAATCCTATTCTCTTTTGGTTTCCATTCCTATTTGGAATTGGATTCGGTTTATTCCTATTTTGAGTGGGTTTTGGCTTTAAGAGAAAGCACCACTCATGATCTATAAATAGGACAACCTTGGAAATTATTCTATGCTCATTGATACAAGTCTTTGAAAGACTTAAGCACATAAGAGTGGTTTAGAGATAGCTTTCATCAAGAGAGAAGAGAGAAGAAAAGTATTTGTTTTGCTGCAGATTTTTATTCCGACCAGCCAATTTCAAATCACATTTTCCGATTCGTTAACCGTTGGATTGGGCTGAAATTTTGACTGAGTGTTCGTAACATCTTGATCTTGGATTTGAATGGTGAAGATCGGATTTGGAAGCTCGTAGCATCTGATTTTGAGCCTCGAACAGCAGCTTCATTTTTGTGGATTATACTCTTTCTTCAATTGATTAGTTGTTGCTCTTGTTGCTATTGTTGCTCCGTGTTTGGCCCTTGTTGTGTAGCCAATTTGGAGAACTTTGTAACCCTCTTATTGTTATAGTGGAGCTTTTTGGATCTTTGTTATCCCGTGGTTTTTACCTTCGATTTGAAGGGTTTTCCACGTTAAAATTTGGTGTTCTTTATCTTCTTTATTTTCGGGTTTGCCTCTTCCTCGACATAACAGTGGTATCAGAGCCTTGGTTATTTATCCGGGTTGTTACGGAATGGAGGCGAATATGAGCAAGATAGTATGTTTAAATGGGAAAAATTATAATGTTTGGAGAAGCAAGATGAAAGACTATTGTTCGTGAAGAAGATGCATCTACCCGTTTTTTCAGCTCATAAACCCGAGAGTATATCCGATGAAGATTGGGATTTCGAGCACCAACAAGTATGTGGATATATACGGCAATGGGTTGAAGATAATATTCGCAACTATATTGTGAACGAGATACATGCGAGATCATTGTGGGAAAAGCTAGAGACTCTTTATGCTTCAAAAACTGGAAACAACAAATTGCTTCTGCTAAAGCAATTGATGACCTTTAAATACAAAGAAGGCAGCCCTATCCTTGATCACATAAATGATTTTCAGGGCGTCCTTGATCAGCTATCTAGAATGGGAGTTAATTTTGATGATGAGATACAAGGACTTTGGCTTCTTAATACTCTGCCAGACTCTTGGGAAACTCTTCGTGTTCCTTTGACAAATTCAGCTCCTGGAGGTAAGGTGACCATGGAATATGCCAAGAGTGGTGTGTTGAACGAGGAAGTGAGGAGAAAATCGCAGGGTTCGTCCTCACAAGTAGATATCTTGGTTACAGAAGACCGGGGGAGAGATAGAACAAGAGGCTCAAGGAATAGAGGTAAAAGTAGAAGTAAGTCAAGGTCCAAATACTATAATATTACATGCAACCACTGTGGCAAGAAAGGACATATCAAAAGGTTTTGCCGCAAGTTGAATCAAGACACTAGAGAAGGAAAGAAAGTTGAAAATAACGAGAACAATGTTGCTGCTATTGTTCG
This sequence comes from Nicotiana attenuata, assembly GCF_001879085.1. Classification (NCBI taxonomy): domain Eukaryota; kingdom Viridiplantae; phylum Streptophyta; class Magnoliopsida; order Solanales; family Solanaceae; genus Nicotiana; species Nicotiana attenuata. The sequence continues at coordinate 10,790,405 of NC_031997.1, read as the reverse complement.
AGATGACCTTCTTTTTGCTTATGATGAAAACGTCATCAATTTGGTATCCCATGAGACTAGCTGGATAGTAGATTCTGGAGCTACCTCACATGTCACACCAAGAAAAGATTTTTTCTCATCTTATACTGCTGTTGATTCTGGAGTGTTAAAGATGGGCAATGCCAGTGAAGTTAAGGTGTTTGGTGTTGGCACAGTTTGTTTGAAAACTAATAATGGTTCAACGTTAGTTCTTCAAGATGTCAAGCATGCTCCAGACTTTCATTTTAATTTGATCTCCGCTGAAAGATTAGACGATGAAGGTTACCATAATGCCCTTTTTAATGGGCAATGGAAGCTCACTAAAGGCTCGTTAGTAGTGGCTCGCCGGAGTCAAGTCTGGTTATTTATATGTGACACAGGGCTCTATTCTTAATGACTCAATAAATATGGTGGAAGGTGATACTTTATCAGAATTGTGCACAGAAGATTGAGTCATATGAGCGATAGGGGGATTACGTGTTTGGCTAACAAAAGCTTTCTTTCTAGATTGAAACAAGCAAAGCTGAAAAGGTGTATCCATTGTTTAGCTGGCAAACAGAAAAGGGTTTCCTTTCATAGTCATCCTCCCTCAAGAAAGCCCGATTTATTGGAGCTAGTACACTCTGACTTGTGTGGTCCTATTAAAGTAAAGTCAAAAGGTGGTGCACTTTACTTTGTGACCTTCATTGATGATCATTCTCGCAAGCTCTGGGTGTATCCTTTGAAATCTAAAGATCAAGCACTTGGCGTGTTTAAGGAATTTCAGGCCTTAGCTGAGAGACAGACGGGGAAGAAATTAAAATGTATTCGCACTGACAATGGTGGTGAATATTGTGGTCCCTTTGATAACTATTGCAAGGAACAAGGAATTCGTCATCAGAAAACTCCGCCCAAGATGCCTCAATTGAACGGTTTGGCAGAGAGGATGAATAGAACTCTAGTTGAGAGAGTTAGATGCTTACTTTCAGAGGCTAAACTTTCAAATACATTTTGGGCGGAAGAACTTAACTGTTGCCTATGTTATCAATTTGTCTCCTACTGTTGCTTTGGATGGTGATGTCCCAGACAGAGTTTGGTTTGCCAAAGATATTTCTTATGATCACCTGAGAGTTTTTGGGTGTAAAGCTTGTGTGCATATTCCTAAAGATGAGAGATCGAAACTGGATGTCAAAACTAAGCAGTGCATCTTTATCAGTTATGGGCAAGATGAGTTTGGGTATCGTTTTTATGATCCAGTTGACAATAAACTTATTAGAAGTCATGATGCAATATTCTTTGAAGACCAAACTATTGAAGATATTGTCAAAGCTGAGAAGATAGATTCTCAGAGTAATGAGAGCTTAGTTGATATTGATCCAGTTTCAATTGCTAAGGCACCTATTGCACATAAAGGAACCCAAGACAATGATGGAGATAATGATCAAGATCAAAATGATCATCATGGTATAGATGTTATGGATGCTCCAGTTGATGAAGTTGTGGTTGATCAGCAACCAATTCCTGCACAGGTAACTACTTCAAATGCTCCTAAAACCTCTCTTAGAAGATCTACAAGGGAGAAGCAAAAATCCATGCGCTATCCTCCTGATGAGTATGTACTTTTGACTGACATGGGAGAACCTGAGAATTATGATGAAGCCATGCAAGATAATCACAAAGATCATTGGATCGAAGCGATGGAAGATGAGATGAAGTCACTCCATGAGAATGGCACATATGAGTTAGTGAGATTGCCGAAAGGTAAGAGAGCTATATCTAACAAATGGATATTTAGAATAAAGCAAGATAACCATACATCTGCGCCTAGTACAAGGCGAGGTTAGTTGTTAAAGGTTTTGGCCAGAAGAAGGGAGTTGACTTTGATGAAATTTTCTCCCCTGTTGTGAAGATGTCTTCTATTCGTGTGGTTCTAGGCTTAGCCGCAAGTCTAGATTTAGAGGTTGAGCAGATGGATGTCAAGACTGCTTTTCTTCATGGTGATTTAGATGAAGATATTTATATGGAGCAACCTGAGGGTTTTGTAACTAAGGGAAAAGAAAATTATGTCTGCAAATTGAAAAAGAGCCTGTATGAATTGAAACAAGCTCCAATGCAATAGTATTTGAAGTTTGAATCTGTCATAGAAGAACAAGGGTACAAGAAAACTTCTTCAGACCACTGTGTATTTTTCCAAAAGTTCTCTAATGATGATTTTATTATTTTATTGCTTTATGTGGATGACATGGTTATTATTGGCAAGAATAAATCCACAATCGCAGTCCTAAAGAAGCAGTTGAGCAAATCGTTTGCGATGAAGGACTTGGGGCCAGCAAAGAAAATCTTGGGCATTCAAATCCACCGACATAGAGACAGAAAGGAGTTATTTCTGTCCCAAAAGCAATGCATTGAGAAGGTACTCAAGAGGTTCAATATGACATATGCAAAAGTGGTTAGTACACCTCTTGCTAAACACTTCAAATTGAGTATTAGTCAGAGTCCATCTACTGATGAAGAGAAAAAGGAGATGTCTCGTATTCCTTACTCTTCTGCCGTTGGTAGCTTGATGTATGCTATGGTTTGGACTATACCAGATATTGCACATGTCGTTGGTACTGTTAGTAGATTCCTTTCCAATCCTGGAAAAGAACATTGGGATGCAGTAAAATGGATATTAAGGTATTTGAAAGGTACTGTAGATTTGAAGGTGTGCTTTGGCAATGGCAAGCCTGAACTTGTTTGTTACACAGACTCTGATTTAGGAGGGCAATCTTGATAATTCAAGATCGACTTGCGGTTATTTGATCACTTTTGCAGGGGGAGCTGTTTCTTGGCAATCTAGACTACAGAAGTGCATAGCTCTATCCACCACAGAAGCCGAATATATTGCTGTCACAAAAGGTGCCAAAGAACTATTATGGATGAAGGAGTTTTTTAATGATCTTGGCTTTGAGCAGCCAAGGTACATCTTATTTTGTGATAATCAGAGTGTTATCTGTCTCACCAAGCACTCCACTTTTCATTCTAAGACCAAACATATAAATAGAAAGTATCATTGAATAAGAATGGCCGTGGAAGAGAAATTATTTGAGGTTGAGAAAATATACACTGACGAAAATCCTTCGGATATGCTGACAAAGGCGGTGGCTGCAGATAAACATGAATTTTGCAGAAAATTGGCAGGCATGAAGCCTGTCAATAGTTCCTCAACTTGAAGACACATTTGGCCCCTTGGCTGGAGGGGGAGTTTGTTAGGCTCATGCCCATGTTGTCCAGCCAAAGGCCCAATGGCCTAATCCTATTCTCTTTTGGTTTCCATTCCTATTTGGAATTGGATTCGGTTTATTCTTATTTTGAGTGGGTTTTGGCTTTAAGAGAAAGCACCACTAATGATCTATAAATAGGACAACCTTGGAGAATTATTCTATGCTCATTGATACAAGTCTTTGAAAGACTTAAGCACATAAGAATGGTTTAGAGAGAGCTTTCATCAAGAGAGAAGAGAGAAGAAAAGTATTTGTTTTGCTGCAGATTTTTATTCCGACCATCCAACTTCAAATCACGTTTTCCGATTCGTTAACCGTTGGATCGGGCTGAAATTTTGACTGAGTGTTCGTAACATCTTGGTCTTAGATTTGAACGGTGTAGATCGGATTTGGAGGCTCGTAGTATCTGATTTCGAGCCTCGAACAACAGCTTTATTTTTGCGGATTATACTCTTTCTTCAATTGATTAGTTGTTACTCTTGTTGCTATTGTTGCTCCGTGTTTGGCCCTTGTTGTTTAGCCAATTTGGAGAACTTTTGTAACCCTCTTATTGTTATAGTAGAGCTTTTTGGATCTTTATGATCCCGTGGTTTTTACCTTCGATTTGAAGGGTTTTCCACGTTAAAATTTGGTATTCTTTATCTTCTTTATTTTCGGGTTTGCCTCTTTCTCGACATAACAAAGAGTAATGTTAAAATAAATAAAACCGTACTGCTGACAGGATAAGTTCAAATATAAATAACTAAGATAAAAAATTCAAACCAACAAATTAATGCGTTGAAATTTGAAACTTGCAATGTGGTAACATTGATAAGAAAACGAGTAAAGCGTACTAGAGCTTATGTGGCATTGATATGATTGAGTTGGACAAAGTGCATGTAAAGGGAGTGAACTTATTGATTTCTTTTTTTTTTTTAATTTAAAAAAGGACTAAATCTAGAAGAAAAAACAAAACTTAGAGCCCGTTTGGACGAAATCAATGTTTGGCCATAAAATTTTAAATTTTTAGCTGAAAATGAATTTTGATTTTCGAAAATTTGAAAAACTCCAAAAAATTATTTTTCAAATTTTTTTACTCAGATCACTCACAAAACTTTAAAAACAACCCACCATTATATTCATGTCCAAACAGAACTCTAATTTTCAAATACCGTTTTCACTTAAAAAAAAATTCACCTTTTTTGAAATTTTACAATTTTTATATCCAAACGCTCACTTAAAAAAGGTAAAAATTGCTCTCCTTCTGCGCCCCTGCTCCTCCCCATCCCAAAGGAATTAAAAAAGGACAAAATCAGATGATAAATGATGGAAAGATTGGATATTGTCTTTTGACTATAGCAAAGAAGTTTTAGGGTGAAAGAATTGCTTCAGTGTAAAAAATAATGTGGAAATGAGAGGAAGGGGGACGAGAGGGTTGACTGTTGAGGTCTCTTGTCTCGAGAAGAACAAAAGCGAGAGGAAGAGAAGGGAGACGGGAGGGGGGGGGGGGGTGAGGAGGGGGAGGAACCGGAAGGGTAGGTGAGGAGAGGGAACTTAGAATGGAGTAACTTTTTGCTTCTTTTATTCTTTCTTTTATTCTTATTTTTATAAATTTAATTTTTTTAATCTAACAAATAACGTGGATCTGAGGTGTCATCCATGTCACGATGAGGGAGTAATAGGCACTGAGGTGTTTAAAACTTTATAAACTATGGAGATCCAAAATTCAAAATCGAACAAGTAAAAGTGAATATATATCAAACTTTTCTGCCTTTCATAAATATAATAATAGCCTGTTTGGCCAAGTTTTTTTTGGGGCAAAAAGTGTTTTTTTTTTTGTTGCCAAAAGCACTTTTGACAAAAAATTGAGGTGTTTGGCCAAGCTTTTAGAAGGAAAAAAGTGCTTTTGAGGAGAAGCAGAAGCAGAAGCAGTTTTGGAGAAGTAGAAAAAAGTAGCTTCTCTCCAAAAGCACTTTTCTGAGAAGCACTTTTGAGAAAAAACACTTAGAAGCAGTTTTCAAAAGCTTGGCCAAACACTAATTACTGCTCAAAAGTATTTTTCTAATTAATTAGCCAAACACAAACTACTTCTCACCAAAAGCATTTCTTATAAAAATACTTTTGAGAAAAATACTTCTCAAAATAAGCTGATTTTAGAAGCTTGGTCAAACAGGCTATAATACAAACTTTCTTTTAAGAATTGAAGATCTATACATAGGAAAAACAACAATTTTAGTGGACTAGGATTTGGACTAATCAGCCTTGACAAAGAAAAGGTACATTTTTGTCCGTAATTGAATGAATCATGCAAGAATAAGGTCCCATTTGGGATGTCCAAATTAACTTGATGTGAATATTTGTACTTATTAAGAATTTGGAAGCGTTTAGGGTAATAGGGTACACTAACAAGTAACACCGTACACGTAAATTATCCCTAGATACTGATGAAAACGAGACCTCATGATAGATTGTGTCTAGCAAATTAAAGTCTTCTCTGGAACAGTACAAATTCCAATATTTGAATGGATGCCCGTTCTTTTCTTTGTATACGGTCAAAATCAAGGAGTCCGATTTCGAATTTTTAAATTGGGCAATAAATCCGAGTCCGGGCGACTTGAAGTGGAGGTCGGACCCGGCTGAAGGACACACACCTCGAGGAAGCAGATCGAAGGCCTGGCACGACCTACATCGTGGGCAGCACAATCTCAAAGACACTCAAGAAAGAGCGGGAATTTCTCAAGGACATATGGATCAGGCATAAATTAAAGGATTAGATTTGTACGAAATGGTACAGGTCCGTACTAGGTTGTTATACACCTGTACCAATAAAATTTTTTACCACAATGAGGAATGTACTATATTGGGATTTCTCCTCCTATATAAAGGGGACCCCAATCATTTGTAAAGGACACCTTATTGTGTGCAATAGAACATTCTACTTTGTTTTCCTTGTTTAACGTGCTCAGCAATCGCTCAACTTCAATGTCAGAACAGAACTCCAAACACCACCGAACCAGTGGACGCCCGGCATACGGAACCTGCGCCTGAAAGGCCTGATGAAAATGGCTCGGGGACTGGTCTCGCTATTATGAAAATGCTCGAAGAACTGACCAAAAGAATCGAGTTCGGAGAAAAGAAAATTGAAAAAAATGAAAAAAAAGTGGAGACATACAATTCAAGGGTCGACCAGATACTAGGAGGGCCTATGATTTTGAAAGGACTGGACTCGAAAAAGTTCATGCAAAAACCTTTCCCCCCAAGTGCGTCTCCAATGCCCATTCCCAAGAAGTTTCGCATGCTCGATATACCAAAATGTAACGGAACAACTGACCCTAACGAACGTATTACTTTGTACACTTGTGGAATCAAAGGAAATGACTTGAATGACGATGAAATCGAGTCAGTATTATTGAAAAAGTTTGGGGAAACATTATCAAAAGGAGCTATGATCTGGTATCATAACTTAGCTCCTAATTCTATTGATTCATTCGCTATGTTGGCGGACGCCTTCGTGAAACCACACGCCGGTGCCATAAAGGTGGCCACAAGAAAATCGGACGTCTTCAAAGTAAAACAAAGGGATGATGAGATGCTGAGGGAGTTCGTGTCCCGGTTTCACTGGTCTCCGATTACTGGGCAGTTCAGGCCTTTATGCAAGGTTTGAATGAAAGAAGCTCGATTGCATCTCGACAACTAAAGCAGAACTTGATTGAATATCCAGCTGTGACATGGTCGGATGTGCATAATCGTTATCAGTCAAAAATTAGGGTCGAGGACGACAATATCATCCCGGGGGCTATCGTCCAGCTATTGAAATCGGTGGTCGAAGAAGGCCATGCAGAGATTAATTCAACAAGGTTAACGTGGGATTAGAGAAACAAGTACATCGATTACTTGAAGCATGGGAAGCTCCCCGCGGACCTAAAAGAGTCAAGAACACTTTGAGCCAAAGTAGCTCGATTCTCGCTCAATGAAAATGGAACGTTGTACAGAAGGACCTTCGATGGACCACTGCTAGTATGTTTGGGACCCGGGGACACTGATTATGTACTACGGGAAATCCACGAGGGAATGTTTGGGAACCATTCTGGTACAGACTCTCTGGTTCGCAAGGTGATCAGAGCAGGGTATTATTGGGATAGCATGGAAAAGGATACCAAGGAGTTCGTTCAGAAGTGTGATAAATGCCAGAGATTTGCACCAATAATCCATCAACCCGGTGAACAACTCCACTCGGTCCTATCCCCGTGGCCATTCATGAAATGGGGGATGGACATCGTTGGCCCCCTACCAACGGCGCCAGGTAAAGCCGGATTTATTTTGTTTATGACTGAATACTTTTCAAAATGGGTTGAAGCATAGGCCTTCGAGAAGGTAAGAGAAAAAGAAGTCATCGATTTCACATGGGACCACATCATAAGTCGGTTCGGGATACCCGCCGAAATAACATGTGACAATAGGAAACAGTTCATCGACAGCAAAGTGACAAAATTCCTCGAGGACCAAAAAATCAAAAGGATCCTATCAGCACCTTACCACCCAAGTGCAAATGGTCAGGCCGAGTCGACAAACAAAACTATCATTCGAAACTTGAAGAAAAGGTTAGATGATGCAAAGGGGAAATGGAGAGAAGTGTTGCCCGAGGTGCTATGGGCATATCGGAAGACGTCGACGTCAAGCACGGGGGAGACCCCGTTTTCCTTGGTTTATGGGTCCCAAGCATTAATTCCCGAAGTCGGGGAACCTAGCGCCAGGTTTCAGCATGCCACGGAAGACTCAAATCACGAAGCAATGAACACTTCTCTCGAACTACTAGATGAAAAACGCGAGGCCGCATTAATTCGAATGGCCGCGTAAAAACAAAGGATCGAAAGGTATTACAACAGAACGACGAACCTTCGATATTTCAGAGTCGGGGACTTAGTCCTAAAGAAAGTCACTCTTAACACTCGAGACCCAAACGAAGGGAAGCTAGGTCCCAATTGGGAAGGACCGTACTGTGTGCTCGGAGTCATAGGGAAAGGATCCTACAAACTTAGCACAATGGAAGGCAAGTAACTACCAAACAATTGGAATATATCAATGCTTATGCGATATTACTGTTGAGATGTTCAATTGGAGACATCGAGGCATCTTTCAGCTCGAAGACCTTGGGTTTTAAAGCATGCGTTGCACTCTTTTTCCCTTAGATCGGGTTTTATCCCAAATGGGTTTTACCGGCAAGGTTATTAACGAGGCAACACCTATATTCTACCTAAGGAACATTCAACAAGTATTCAAGGCTTTTTTTCGGTCAACCTCGAGTTCTGGGGGGCATCACCCTTGGAGGTTATATTTTTTAGAAAGATATTTCACGCCTAAGAGGGCCTCGATAGGATTCTTTGTAATGGGCAAAACAGTCAAATGAACCGTGTCCATATAGAATAGTCGAGCCCCGACGGCAAAACATGTACCCATGTATCAACTATTTAAAGAAGCATTATGGTTATATCAAAAACACTTTGTATCTCGTACGAGCTCTACACTTACAATCCTACGGGAAGCGGCTCAAGGGCCGAATCACCCCGAAATACCCGGGACTGTCATTAACACTCAATACATCCGTGTCATCGAAAATTTGGACTCATAAGACCTCAAAGAGGCACCCCCTCGAAACAAAGGCCAAGGCCAATAAACTCGGGGACTAACTTTTCGAACAAGTTCGGAAAGTTATCGGGATACAAGTTCAAGTGACAAACCAGAAGGCTACGGCCATACTAAAGACTAAGGTCACATAAAGGCTATGGCCAAAATAACGTGATTCGGAGACATCCGATTTCCGCTATAAAATTAAAGGCCTTCAAACATTGAAAAACTGGTTAAGTCAGGCTACCCCCGGCAAAAGCAAAATATAAGGGGCTTCGATAAATTTGACCCCCGAAAAATCTAAGGGCTTCGATAAATCAGCCCTCGAATAATCCAAAGGCTTCGATAACACCAGCCTTTGGAAAACCCTTAAGAGGTATTCGATTATGTCTACACAAACGAAATGACTAATAAGGTTCCGATACGTCGAGCCTTCAAAAAACCTAACGGGTACAAAAACACATGCTAAGGCATAACTAAAATTTTACTAAGTCTTTTAGCCGAAATGAGGGAAAAATTATATAGACATTTTAAAGGCCGAAACGGCCCAATTTAAAAAACCTAAGGGACAATTCTAAAAAAGAGGCCAAGGGCCGATATACAAGAGCCTAAGGGCCAGCTTAAAAGAGATACAGAGCCAAAGGCCCTGTTACCCCGAGCTTGCATTAAATTGATTTTAAGTTCGGCTCGGGGATCATCTAAAACCCTAAGGGGTATGATCTTGAGCAATGAAAGCCTAAGGGATTATTACGAGTCTAAACCGATTCTCGAGCTTAGTATTTGAATCATCGGAATCTTTCATAAACGGGGACAAAATAAAAGTTAGCACAAATAAAGGATAGATCAAAAAGATACTTTATCTTCATTAGGGAAATTTACAAAACATATTACAACACCTACAAGGGGCCCTTGCACAAAAAGGGAACCTAATCTATTTTCGGGGCCACGCCCCCGGGAGTGTCGTCTTCATCTTCAGTGGCTTTATCTTCAAGAGTCTCTTCCCCTTCGGGAGCATCTTCTTCAATTTCCTCGTCCCAGGAGCCGCTCACCACATCCTCGTCATCGGAGGAGACAAGAAACCTAGCATCAGTTTCCCGCGCCTTTGCTTCGGCTACCTCCCCGGCGAGGTTGAACCCTCGGGCATGGATTTCTTCGAGAGTCTCCTCCGGGCTTGGCACTTAGCCAATTCATTGCTCCGTCTCCCCCGATCGAAGGCCTCCCTCAACTCATCTTGAACGGCCACGGCTTCCCTCATGTATATAGCAGTGGATTTATCAGCCGCAACCTTCGTCTTCTCAGCTTCGGCCTTAGCCTGTACAACTTCAGCCTTAGCCTGGGCAGCTTCGCCCTGGGCTTTAGCCAGCTCGGCCTCCAACCCCTCGATTTTCCTGGCCTAAGCCAAGTCCTTCACTTTAATGACTCGGAGCTGAGCTTCAGCCGAGGCTAGTTGGGCCATAACAGCTTCCTTTTTTGCAGCAAGTTGATCCATGTTCTTCTTCCACTGATGACAATCAGCCCGAACTTGATCTACCTCACCTTGGAGCTGCCCAATCATATCAAGCTTTTGCTGTAGCTGAGATATCGAAGTGTTAGCCTCCGAAGTAGCACCAAGAAGGACGAACTTTGTTACAATCACTGTTACCTGCTCATCTAGCTTGGACTCGCTTTTTTGAGCTTTAGCCAATGCTGTTCGGAGATCCTTAAGCTCCTCTTCTCTCTGGCTACAAAGGAGCCTCAAGGCCTTCTCTTCGCCTGAAACCTTCTTGATCTCGTCCTCACATTGGCTCAGCTCATTTCTAAACTTTGAAACGGCCTATGCATGAAATGGAAACATATCAGTCGAAAGAAGACAAAGGGAGAAAAACTTGCAATAGAAAGGGCATGTCCTTACCCGGATAAGGAGACGTTGAGCCTCTTCGAAAAGGGAGGATGCATCATTAAAGTCGTTGGAATCCTCGATCCCAGCATAGCAACCCTGAAAAGGATCGTCTTTGATAACCTTATTTGGGTCGGGCTTAAGCATAGCATTGGCTTCTTCAATTGCCCCATCAGAATAAGATGGCAACGAAAGGGAGTGACCCGTTGTCGCGGCCCCGAGCTCCTCGCTTAGGGCACTCTCATTATCATTAGGGGTCTCAACAACTACCCTCTCCGGTATAGTTGTTAAAGGCAGAGTGTCAATCTCGACCTCCGGAGATGCAGGGGCCTTGCCCGTTTCTCCCTTCGGGGAATCCTGACCACGGGATGATATGTCCAGTTCGGAAGGCTTGGCGATCTCAAATAGCTTCCTAGTTCGAGTCACCAGTGCCGACCCCTCATCATTGTTCTCTTCATCATTCAGGAAGTCTTGGGCCGATTCTGCGCCCGTTTGAACAAATCTTTTCCGCAACCTCCGAGCGGGGGTCTTCTTATCTTGAGGGACTTTGGGTTTCGAGACCCTCTTTCCTTTCTTTTCCTTCTCGAGTTTGAAGGCTTGGTCTTTTCTCCGGGCGGGGCCGGCCTCATATCGGATGCATCGCCAAGTCCTGTACAGGCAAGCGCGAGTAAGTAAAAACACTGCCAATGTATGGAAAATGTTAGAACTACTGAAAGGCACTTACCATGGTTCTTGGCCTCCCACTGTCCCTTTGATAATTCACGCCACTTGCGCTCATCATAGGAAGAAGTGGCAGCTAACTTTCGAACCCAATCCTCGAGGTCAGGCACTCCTAACGGCGCCCAAGCTTTAGCTGTCAAAAGAAAGGCAACTGCATTATGAAATATGGGAAGAGAATATGAGTAGGTAACAGGAAATACGAACTCCACTTACGGTTAAAGTTCCACCTCTCCGGGAACAACATTTTGTTCTCGGGAATGATGTCTGAGGTTCTTACTCTAACAAACCGGCTCATCTAAACCCGATCTTTGGTTTCGTCAGTGCTGGCGAAGAAGGACTTCGATGTTCGGCATTATAACTTGATGAGCCCCCGAAATAACTGGGGCCGATACAATCGAACCAGGTGGCTGAGGGTGAATTCCAAACCCTCGGCCTTTTCAGAAAAATACCGTAACATGATCATAATATGCCAAAAGGAAGGGTGAATCTGACCGAGGGTGACTTCGTACGTTTTGCAGAAGTCTATCACTACCGGATCGAGGGGACCTAGTGTGAAGGGGTAAGTGTAAATACTCAAAAACCCCTCCTTGTGGGTAGTAAAGCTTTCATCGGGGCTCGGGATCTGAACCTCAACCTCGTCTTCCCAGCGACATTCCTCCTTTACTTCATAGGTAAGCTACTTCGTTATCAAGCTAATATATCGGGATAAATATTCGCATCAGCCTTCAACATCGGGAGGATTCTCGATACCAAAGTCTTTCTTGATGATGCAATTGCTGGGGGTGATTTCCTCAAGTGTTGGCGGCACCATCGGTTTGGCCGGCCGGGAGGCAGAAGAAGATGATGTTGTGTCCCTTTTGGGAACTGTCTTAGAAGTTTTGGGCATGGTTATAAGCTAAGTAACACAGGTGCACAAGGATGTGGTGTTTCAGGCAAGAGCTTGGCGTTTTCTGGCGCTTAAAGAGGCGAAGGAAATAGGGGATTGGAGAAAGAGATGAAGATGGCAAAGGGAAGAAGAAAGAGTAAAGTTCTTTACTTGGTGGAATCGCCTCATATTTATAGAAGGGCAATGACGGTTTGGCGGCATCAGTGGCCGACCAATACTGGCATGCATTCAATGTTTTTGGGAAAGCGGACCGACGGGACGTTTCGGTCACTTCGAACGCTGCCATCACGGGGATGACATCATCACTAAGGACTTCGGGAGTCCAAATCGTTTTATATCATTTAATTCTAAGAAATGTGGGGACTATCTGTATACGGTCAAAATCAAGGAGCCCGATTTTGAAGTCTTAAATTGGGCAATAAGTGCGAGTCCGGGCGATTCGAAGTGGAGGTCGGACCCGGCTGAAGGATACACACCTCGAGGAAGCAGATCAAAGGCCTGGCACGACCTACATCGAGGGCAGCACAATCTCGAAGACACTCAAGAAAGAGCGGGAATTTCTCAAGGACACGTGGATCAGGGCATAAATTAAAGGATTAGATTTATACGAAATGGTACTGGTCTGTACTAGGTTGTTATACACCTGTACCAATAGAATTCTTTACCACAATGAGGAATGTACTATATTAGGATTTTCTCCTCCTATATAAAAGGGACCTCAATCATTTGTAAAGGACACCCTATTCACTGCAATAGAACATTCTACTCTGTTTTCCTTATTTAACGTGATTATCAATTGTTCTTCATCTTTATTGTCTTTACTTTATAGTTCATACTTTATTGTTCTTAGCTGACTTCGAGGTCCCTGGGATAATCAAGCTTGAAATCCCTATTGCTCCAACAAGACTAATTTGGTTCACCAATTCTTCTTACTTAAGCTTAGCATTACTTGTATAATCACTAGTATTAGAATTGTCACGACCCGGATTTCCCACCTCGGGAGTCGTGATGGCGCCTACTAACGAGAGCTAGGCAAGCCAAATTTAATTACTTGTCCATTAATAATCTAATCCATTTAACAATTTACGGCAACAATACAAAAACAACGAAATTCAATAATAAGCGGAAGTCTTAACATTTTATAAAACTGAATAAAAATGCGGAAAGTTCAACAAAATCCTCTACCCAAGACTGGTGTCACTGTACTCACGAACTGCTAAGAGTACTACATACAAACGTCTGAAAGAGAATATAAGTTGTTTGTCTCGATTACAATGAGATAACAGATAAAAATAAAGGATAGAGGAGACGCCGAGCCTGCGGACGCCTGCAAGGCTACCTCGGGTCTCGCTGAAATGAAGTCTGCTCTCACACTACGGCTGCTGTTGCTCGATACCTAGACTTGTGCAACATAGCACAGAGTGTAGTATCAGCACAACCGACCCCATGTGCTGGTAAGTGTCTAGCCTAACCCCGGCGAAGTAGTGACGAGGCTAGACTGGACCACCATATAAACCTGTGCAGTTATATACATACAGCGGAATCTAAATACAAGACAAGTAAACAGTATGGGAGGGGAAGCATGCTGTGGGGAGATAACAGTATTTACAGTAAATCCAGAGTAACAGTCTAAAGTCAGCTTAGAATTTACAGCGGACGAGAGACTAATATCCAAAATAAACACACTTGTATCAATAATTGTTGCGGCGCGCAACCCGATCCCAATATATATAACAACACTGTTGCGGCGTGCAACTCGATCCATATCGTTTAGCATTGTTGCGGCGCGAAACCCGATCCACAAATATCATTGTTGCGGTGTGCAACCCGATCCATATCATTTAGCATTGTTGCTGCGTGCAACCCGATCCAAAATTATCATTCAATGCACGGCATCACCCTTCGTGCTTTAACACTCTTCCTCACCCAATCAACAAATCACAACCAAGGGCAAGGGAATAATAACACAAGAATGGAAGTCCCGGCAAGGGTACACAAACAAAAAAATAAAAACCCGACAAGGGTACAACATCAATTACCAACAACGTCCCGGCAAGGGAATAAATCATTAACTCTTCTCTTTCTTTCACTTTCATCTCAAAGTTCACATTATCACTTGAGCCAATGCTCCAAGGAGTTACTTATCTCATACACCTTCACAATTTGTATTTCAGCCCGAGCCAATGCTCCACGAAGTTCAAGGATCACAATCTCTTTCACAAGATCTTTACAACATGTAGAAGTCATCATTTAAGCATGGAAGGCATAACAACAACCAAACTATTTGCAAAACAAGGACTCACGGTCATGCTAGACACCAATGTATAGATACTCGTCACCATGTCTATACATCGTACTCGATAATTAGCAAGTTACAAATAAGACTCAACTCCTATTCCCTCAAGCTAGGGTTAAACCAAACACTTACCTCGATGCCTTGAACTCAACTCAAGCCTCAACTATGGCTTTACCCCGTGATTCCACCTCCAATCCGCTCGAATCTAGCCACAAATTACTTTATTACTTTAATAAACACTAAATGAATCAATTTGAATGCATAAAAATGAATTTTCCAAAGTTTTTCCCAAAAATTCCAAAATCGCCCCGGGCCCACGTGGTCAAAACCCGAAGTTCGAACCAAAACCCGGTTACTTATTCCTCCACGAACTCAAATATGTAATTTGTTTTGAAATCGGACCTCAAATTGAGGTCCAAATCCCCAATTTTTAGAAAACCTAGGTTCTACCCAAAACCCCCAATTTCATCCATGAAAATCTTTGATTTTAAGTGGAAAACATGTTAAATGATGTTAATGATTAAAAGAATTAAGTAAAAATCGGCTTACAAATGATTTGGGATGAAACTTGTTCTTGAAAAATCGCCTAAGGAGTTGTATTTTGAAAGTGGGGTGAAAAATGGCTTAAAATTCAACTAAGTATGGAAAATGCAGGCTGCAGATATAGGAATTGCGAACTGGGGTTCGCAATTGCGAACCCCGACCAAATATGGGAAATGCGAACCAGGGTTCGCATTTGCGACCCCTCATGAAAAGTCCAGGTTTCGCATTTGCGAACAAAAAGTCGCATTTGCGACATGGCCCCTCTCGCATTTGCGGACCCAGTGGTTGCATTTGCGACCCAGTGCAGGTTTCCCCCTTTCTCGCATTTGCGATCAAGGGCTCGCATTTGCAACCTCGCATTTGCAAGAACTTCTTCGCAAATGCGAAGATACCAGATTTTTTTCTCTAAGTTCAAAATGCACTCACGGCCTATCCCAAACTCACCCTAGCCCTCGGGGCTCCAAACTAAACATACGCACAACCTCGAAAACATCCTACGAACTTATCCATGCGGTCATAAACATCGAATTAGGCCTCGAAATCCATGATTCCTTCCAAATTTTCATAAAACATCAAATCTCCATTTTAAGTTCGAAACACATCAAACGACGTCCGTTTTCAACCAAATTTTACAGAAAGTGCTTAAATCATATATAAGACTTGTACTGGGCGCCGGAACCAAAATACGAGCCCGATACCATAGTCTTTTAATCAAATTTCATTTTCATTTTCCTTAATCATTTCTAGAAAACAATTTCACACAAAAATTCATTTCTCGGGCTTGGGACCTCGGAATTCGATTCCGGGCATACGCCCAAGTCCCATATTTTCCTACGGACCTACCGGGACCGTCAAATCATGGGTCCGGGTCCGTTTACCCAAAATGTTGACCGAAGTCAAGTTTATTCATATTAATATCAAAATTTGGCATTTTTCACACAGAATTCATATTTAAGCTTTTTGGCTACGCGCCCGGATTGTGCACGCAAATCGAGGCAACCCTAAATGAGGTTTTCAAGGCCTCGGAACTACAGAATGGGTAGAAAACAGGTGATGACCCTTTGGGTCGTCACATTCTCCACCTCTAAAACAAGCGTTCGTCCTCGAACGGACAAAAGAAAGAAGTACCTGAGTCAGGGAAAAGATGAGGATACCGGCTCCGCATATCGGACTCGGACTCCCAGGTCGATGCCTCAGGAGGCTGACCTCTCCACTGAACACGAACAGAAGGAAAACTCTTGGATATCAACTGACGAACTTGCCGGTCTAGAATAGCTACCAGCTCCTCCTCATAAGACAAATCCTTGTCCAACTGGACAATGCTGAAGTATAACACGTGGGCTGGATCGCCGTGATACCTCCGAAGCATGAATACGTGAAAAACTGGATGCACGGCTGATAGGCTAGGCGGCAATGCAAGTCTATAAGCCACCTATCCCACTCGATCAAGAATCTCAAATGGACCAATGAACCTTGGCTAAGCTTGCCCTTCTTCCCAAACCTCATCACGCCCTTCATAGGCGACACTCGGAGCAATACCCGCTCACCAACCATGAAAGCTACATCTCGAACCTTACGATCTGCATAGCTCTTTTGCCTAGACTGAGCTGAACGAAGCCTATCCTGAATGATCTTGACCTTGTCCAAGGCCTCCTGAACCAAATCCGTCCCTATCAACCGAGCCTCTCCCGGCTCAAACCATCCCACCGGAGACCGACACCGCCTACCATATAAAGCCTCATAAGGAGCCATCTGAATGCTCGACTGGTAGCTGTTGTTGTAGGCAAACTCCGCTAAAGGAAAGAACTGATCCCATGAACCTCCAAAATCAATAACACAAGCTCGAAGCATATCCTCCAAAATCTGAATAGTCCGCTCAGACTGCCCGTCCGTCTGGGGATGAAATGCTGTGCTCAACTCAACCCGTGTGCCCAACTCTCGCTGAACTGCTCTCCAGAAGCGCGAGGTAAACTGCGTACCCCGATCCGAAATGATAGATGCCGGCACACCAGGAAGGCGAACAATCTCCCAAATATAAATCTCAGCTAATCTCTCAGAAGAATAGGAGACTGCCACAGGAATGAAATGTGCTGACTTGGTCAGCCTATCAACAATAACCCATATCGCATCGAACTTCTTCCGAGTCGACGGAAGCCCAGTAACAAAATCCATAGTAATCCGCTCCCACTTCCACTCGGGAAGCTCAATCCTCTGAAATAAACCACCAGGCCTCTGATGCTCGTACTTAACCTGCTGACAATTCAAAAAACGAACCACATATGCTACGATATCCTTCTTCATTCTACGCCACCAATAATGCTGCCGCAAATCCTGATACATCTTCGCGGTGCCCGGATGAATAGAATACCTGGAACTATGGGCCTCCTCCAAAATCAACTCACGAAGCCCATCCACATTGGGCACACAAACTCGCCCCTGCAATCTCAAAACTCCATCCGCACCTAAGGTAACCTGCTTGGCACCTCCTCGCTGCACCGTGTCTCTAAGGACACACAAATGAGGATCATCAAACTGCCGATCACGGATACGCTCCAATAATGAAGAACGAGCGACCGTGCAAGCTAGCACACGACTGGGCTCAGAAATATCCAGTCTCACGAACTGATTGGCCAAAGCCTGAACATCCAAAGCAAGCAGCCTCTGGCTGACCGGAATATAAGTAAGGCTGCCCATACTGGCTGACTTCCTACTCAAAGCATCGGCCACCACATTGGCCTTCCCTGGATGATAAAGAATGGTGACATCATAATCCTTCAACAACTCCAACCACCTCCTCTGCCTCAAATTCAACTCCTTTTTCTTGAACATGTACTGAAGACTCTTGTGATCAGTGAACACCTCACACGCCAAGCCATACAAATAGTGCCTCCAAATCTTCAATGCGTGAACTATGGCTGCCAACTCTAGATCATGCACTGGATAGTTCTTCTCATGAATCTTCAACTGTCTCGAAGCATAGGCAATGACCTTGCCGTCCTGCATCAACACTGCTCCAAGCCCAACACGGGAAGCATCACAATAAACTGTATAGGGCCCTGAACCTGTGGGCAAAACCAACACCGGTGCCGTAGTCAAAGCTGTCTTGAGCTTCTGAAAGCTCGTCTCACACTCATCCGACCATCTGAACTAGGCACCCTTCTGGGACAATCTGGTCATCGGGGCTGCAATAGATGAAAACCCCTCCACGAACCGTCTGTAGTAGCCTGCCAACCCCAAGAAACTCCGAATCTCTGTAGCTGATGCTGGTCTAGGCCAGTTCTTGACTGCCTCTATCTTCTTTGGGTCCACCTGAATACCCTCAACTAATACAACGTGACCCAGAAATGCAACTGAACCCAACCAGAATTCACACTTCAAGAACTTCACATATAGACTATCCCTCAGAGTTTGAAGAACCACTCTAAGGTGCTGCTCGTGCTCCTCCTGGCTGCGGGAGTATATCAATATATCATCAATGAACACTATCACGAATGAATCCAAATAAGGCCTGAACACTCGGTTCATCAAGTCCATGAAAGCTGCTGGGGCATTTGTTAACCCAAATGACATAACCAAGAACTCATAATGCTCATACCGAGTGCGGAAGGCTGTCTTAGGGATATCGGATGCCCTAATCCTCAACTGATGGTAACCAGATCGCAAGTCAATCTTGGAAAATACCCTGGCACCCTAAAGCTGGTCAAACAAATCATCAATCTTCGGCAGTGGATACTTATTCTTGACCATTACCTTGTTCAATTGCCGGTAATCAATACACATTCTCATTGACCCATCGTTCTTCTTGACAGATAACACCGGCTTACCCCAAGGAGAGACACTGGGTCTAATGAAACCCTTCTCAAGCAAATCCTGCAACTGTTCTTTTAACTCCTTCAACTTCGGCGGGGCCATACGATATGGCAAAATAGAAATGGGCTGAGTGCCCGAAACCAGATCGATGCAGAAATCAATATCCCTGTCGGGTGGCATACCCGGCAGGTCTGAAGGGAAAACATCAGGGAACTCACAAGCAACGGGCACAGAATCAATAGAGGGGACCTCAACACTAAAGTCCCGAACATAAGCTAGATAAGCCAAACACCCCTTCTCGACCATACGCCGAGCCTTCACATATGATGTGACACTACGGGTAGAATGACCTGGAGTCCCTCTCCACTCTAAGCGAGGTATACCCGGTAAAGCTAAGGTCACAGTCTTTGCATGGCAGTCCAAGATAGCGTGATATGGTGATAACCAGTCCATCCCCAATATAATATCAAATTCGACCATATCTAAAAGCAATAAATCCACACGAGTCTCCAGACCCCCAATCACCACAACACAAGAGCGATGGACTCGATCGACTACAATGGAATCACCCACCGGTGTAGACACATAAATAAGAATACCCAATGCATCACTAGGCATGATCAAATACGGGGCAAAATAGGATGACACATACGAATACGTAGACCCCGGATCAAACAACACTGAAGCATCTCTATCACAAACCAGAACCGTACCTGTAATAACCGCATCTGAAGCCTCTGCCTCGGGCCTAGCCTGAAGAGCATAACATCGGGGCTGGGCCCCACCACCCTGAACCATATCTCTAGGTCGATCTGCTGCTGGATGGCCTCCACCCCTGGCGGTCTGAGCTCCACCTCTATGACCTCTACCTCCACCTCTAGTACCTCTACCCCCGCCTCTAGCTGGCTGGGCTGGCTGTGGAGCATCTGGTGCCTGAATCATAGGACGGGGACCCTGCTGCTGCGACTGAGTACCCCTCAATCTCGGGCAAGCCCTCCTGATGTGGCCATACTCACCACACTCATAACATCCATCAGAACGCTGTGGCTGAGGAAACTGAGGCTGACCCTGGCGACCTGAATGACCCCCACGGAAACTCTAAAGTGGCGGTGCGCTGATAGGAGCTGGCGGTGCACTGAATGCCTGCTGATCAGAATAATGTGCCTGAGAACCACGGCCACCTGATGCACCGTGAGAAACCTGGAGAGATGACTGAAAGGGCCTAGGAGGATGGCCTCTACCATATGAATCTCTACCTCAGACAAGGTACCACTGAATCTGCCGGAATGACGGGCTCTTTTGTCTCCCCCGTGACCACCTCCCTGTGACAGAACCATCTCAACTCTGCGGGCCACATTGGCCGCCTCCTGAAAGCTGATCTCACTGCCAGTCTCCCTAACCATCTGGAGACGAATCGGCTGGATCAAACCATCAATAAATCTCCTCACCCTCTCTCTCTCGGTGGGAAGTATGACAAGAGCATGGCGAGCTAGATCAATGAACCTGGTCACATACTGAGTGACCGTCATAGAACCCTGCTGGAGGCGCTCAAACTGCCTCCGATAAGCATCTCTCTGAGTAACGGGGAGAAACTTCTCCAGAAACAACTCTGAAAACTGCTCCCAAGTCAAAGACGGCGACCTTGCTGGTCTGGCTAAGCAATAATCTCTCCACCAAGTCTTGGCGGATCCAAATAGGCGAAAGGCGGTAAAATCGACCCCATTGGTCTCAACAATACCCATGTTTCGAAGAACCTCGTGGCAGCTATACAAGAAATCCTGGGGATCCTCAGAAGAAGCACCGCTGAATGTAGTAGTGAAGAGCTTGGTGAACCTATCCAACCTCCATAAAGCATCGGCAGACATAGCTGCCCCATCACCGGCCTGGGCTACCACACCCGGCTGAGCTGCTCCAACTGGCTGAACTGCAGGAGTCTGAATCGGGGGGACTCCCTGCTCCGGAGTACGAGTAGTAGGAGTTTGGGCCCCTCCTCCAGCCTGAGATACGGCTGGTGCTACCGGACGCATACCTGCTCGGGTGACGCTCTCCATGAGGCCCACCAATCGGACTAGAGCGTCCTGAAGAACTGGGGTAGAAATAAACCCCTCTGGGACCTGAGCTGGGCCCACCGAAACTATTGGGGCTGGGGCCGGAACCTCCTCGTCGAAGTCAACCTGAGGCTCCGCCACTGGTGCTGCTGCTCGGGGCTGAGCTCTGCCCCTACCTCGGCCTCTAGCACGGCCTCACCCTCTGGCCCTAGCGGGAGCTGTCTGGGGCTCGGACTGCTGATCGGAAGATGAATAAGCACGTGTTCTCGCCATCTGCGAAAGAACAGAGTAGAAATTCAATTAGCATTGAGAAACCAAGCCGCACGATAAGAAAGAACAAATGTGGAACTTTTCCTAACTCGGTAGCCTCAAGGGGATAAATACAGACGTCTCTGTACCGATCCCTCAGACTTTTTTAAGCTTGTCCGTGAGTTGTGAGACCTATGTAACCTAGAGCTCTGACACCAACTTGTCACGACCCGGATTTCCCGCCCTCGGGAGTCGTGATGGCGCCTACTAATGAGAGCTAGGCAAGCCAAATTTAATTACTTGTCCATTAATAATCTAATCCATTTAACAATTTATGGCAATAATACAAAAACAACGAAATTCAATAATAAGCGGAAGTCTTAACATTTTATAAAACTGAATAAAAATGCGGAAAGTTCAACAAAATCCTCTACCCAAGACTGGTGTCACTGTACTCACGAACTGCTAAGAATACTACATACAAACGTCTGAAAGAGAATATAAGCTGTTTGTCTCGATTACAATGAGATAACAGATAAAAATAAAGGATAGAGGAGACGCCGGGCCTGCGGACGCCTGCAAGGCTACCTCAGGTCTCGCTGAAATGAAGTCTGCTCTCACACTACGGCTGCTACTGCTCGATAAGTAGACCTGTGCCACATAGCACAAAGTGTAGTATCAGCACAACCGACCCCATGTGCTGGTAAGTGTCTAGCCTAACCCCGGCGAAGTAGTGACGAGGCTAGACTGGACCACCACATAAACCTGTGCAGCTATATACATACAGCGGAATCGAAATACAAGACAAGTAAACAATATGGGAGGGGAAGCATGCTGTGGGGAGATAACAGTATTAACAGTAAATCCAGAGTAACAGTCTAAAGGCAGCTTAGAATTTACAGCGGACGAGAGACTAATATCCAAAATAAATACACTTGTATCAATAATCGTTGCGGCGCGCAACCCGATCCCAATATATATATAACAACACTGTTGCGGCGTGCAACCCGATCCATATCGTTTAGCATTGTTGCGGTGCGCAACCCGATCCACAAATATCATTGTTGCGGCGTGCAACCCGATCCAAATCATTTAGCATTGTTGCGGCGCGCAACCCGATCCAAAATTATCATTCAATGCATGGCATCACCCTTCGTGCTTTAACACTCTTCCTCACCCAATCAACAAATCACAACCAAGGGCAAGGGAATAATAAAATAAGAATGGAAGTCCCGGAAAGGGTATACAAACAAACAAATAAAAACCCGGCAAGGGTACAACATCAATAACCAACAACGTCCCGGCAAGGGAATAAATCATTAACTCTTCTCTTTCTTTCACTTTCATATCAAAGTTCACATTATCACTTGAGCCAATGCTCCAAGGAGTTACTTATCTCATACACCTTCACAATTTGTATTTCAGCCCGAGCCAATGCTCCACGAAGTTCAAGGATCACAATCTCTTTCACAAGATCTTTACAACATGTAGAAGTCATCATTTAAGCATGGAAGGCATAACAACAACCAAATTATTTGTAAAACAAGGACTCACGGTCATGCTAGACACCAATGTATAGATAATCGTCACCATGTCTATACATCGTACTCGACAATTAGCAAGTTACAAATAAGACTCAACTCCTATTCTCTCAAGCTAGGGTTAAACCAAACACATACCTCGATGCCTTGAACTCAACTCAAGCCTCAACTATGGCTATACCCCGTGATTCCACCTCCAATCCGCTCGAATCTAGCCACAAATTACTTAATTACTTTAATAAACACTAAATGAATCAATTTGAATGCATAAAAATGAATTTTCCAAAGTTTCTCCCAAAAATCCCAAAATCGCCCCCGGGCCCACGTGGTCAAAACCCGAAGTTCGAACCAAAACACAGTTACCCATTTCCCCACGAACTCAAATATGTAATTTGTTTTGAAATCGGACCTCAAATTGAGGTCCAAATCCCCAATTTTTAGAAAATCTAGGTTCTACCCAAAACCCCCAATTTCACCCATGAAAATCTTTGTTTTTAAGTGGAAAACATGTTAAATGATGTTAATGATTGAAAAAATTAAGTAAAAATCGACTTACAAATGATTTGGGATGAAACTTGTTCTTGAAAAATTGCCTAAGGAGTTGTATTTTGAAAGTGGGGTAAAAAATGGCCCAAAATTCGACTAAGTATGGAAAATGCAGGCTGCAGATATGGGAATTGCGAACTGGGGTCTGCAATTGCGAACCCCGAACAAATATGGGAAATGCGAACCAGGATTCGCATTTGTGAACCCTCATGAAAAACCCAGGTTTCGCATTTGCGAACAAAAAGTCGCATTTGCGACATGGCCCCTCTCGCATTTGCGACCCAGTGCAGGTTTCCCCCTTTCTCGCATTTGCGATCAAGGGCTCGCATTTGCGAGAACTTCTTCGCAAATGCGAAGATACCAGAACTGAAGATACCAGATTTTTTTCTCTAAGTTCAAAATGCACTCACGGCCTATCCCAAACTCACCCGAGCCCTCGGGGCTCCAAACTAAACATACGCACAACCTCGAAAACATCCTACGAACTTATCCGTGCGATCAAATCGCCAAAATAACATCATAAACATCAAATTAGGCCTCGAAATCCATGATTCCTTTCAAATTTTCATAAAACATCAAATTTCCATTTTAAGTCGGAAACACGTCAAACGACGTCCGTTTTCAACCAAATTTTACAGAAAGTGCTTAAATCATATATAAGACTTGTACCGGACGCCGGAACCAAAATACGAGCCCGATACCATAGTCTTTTAATCAAATTTCATTTTCATTTTCCTTAATCATTTCCAGAAAATAATTTCACACAAAAATTCATTTCTCGGGCTTGGGACCTCGGAATTCGATTCCGGGCATACGCCCAAGTCCCATATTTTCATACGGACCCACCGGGACCGTCAAATCATGGGTCCGGGTCTGTTTACCCAAAATTTTTACCGAAGTCAAGTTTATTCATATTAATATCAAAGTTTAGGAGTTTTCACACAGAATTCACATTTAAGCTTTCCGGCTACGCGCCCGGACTGCGCACGCAAATCGAGGCAATCCTAAATGAGGTTTTCAAGGCCTCGGAAGTACAGAATGGGTAAGAAAACAGGTGATGACCCTTTGGGTCGTCACAAGAATATATCACATATCTTTAAAACCACAAATTATCTTTAATTGTCACTCACATTTTTCGAGGCAAACATTCTTTTTCTAATTGGATTATAAATATCGTAATCTTATGAGTACATTTCATGGGTGGTCATTTAACTTTGGGTTCATTATCCAAAAATTATTTTTCTCTTATTTGTTACGTAAAAGTAATTCTACTTTGTGTTCATTACCTAAAAGTCATTTTTATTTCTTTTATTACACAAATTCATTTTACTATGCTATACTTATCACAATAATTATTTTGATAATATCTAATAAAACTTTCATTTGAAAGGTCTACTATGCCCTTGATATTGTAAATCCTCTTATTTATGTAATATCTTCTTTATTATATATATATATATATATATATATATATATATATATATATATTAATTATATTTTCACCTAGGTATTTTATTTATAATTAAATAACTTTATTTATTATATTTATAATATATTCATATATTTAATTTTTTCATGGCACTGAATTTGTTTAATCATATCCAAACATGAAGATATTGTAAAACATAAAAATGTCAAAAATCTTTTATTTGAAATAATGAAAACATATTTGTTTAACAAATGATACTTTTTTATAGATAATTTTTTTTTGTAATAACTTCAAAAATATTGGTGTTTAATATAAAGTTTTTTTAAAAGTTATATCTATTAATATTATTTTTTAAAAGTGTTAATCTGATGTGTTAGTGTGCTAAATGTTGGTATTTTGTTGTTTGGATTAATGAATATGGCTTGGCTGATAATTCTGTGAGCTTTAATTTTATAATTTTTATTTAAAATATTTAATTAGGCAAGAACGTTGACTTGAGATTTGTTCACAGTGATGTTACTGACAAATTTAATAATGCTACCAATATATCTTGAAAATTAATGTTAAAATAAAATTAAATGTACAAATATATTATAAAAATAATAAATAAGTTAGTATTAAGTTATTTTAATTATAGATAAAATATCTAGGTAAAAATATATTATATAGTAGGTATTACATAAATGAGAGGATTTATATAATGTCAAGTGCATAATAGACTTTTCAAGTATAAGCAATATAAAATTTGGCAAACGTGACTTTTGTGTTGCCCTAGAGTAAAGTAAAATAATTTTTGTGTAACAAGACAAAGAAAAATGACTTTTAAGTAATGAACACAAAGTTGAATAATTTTTACGTAACACAAAAAAGAAAAGTGACTTTTGAGTAATAAACACAGTTAAATGACCATCCATAAAATTTACTCGTAATCTTGTAGGAGTAGATTATATATCATAACAAAAATTAGGGTCACCATGGACCTATGAGTTTGTATCAAGGTATCCAACATGTACAGATGAACTACAAATATCTGAAATTTCCCTAGCTAAGCAAACACGAAAGGAATTGCTAGATATAGGTACTATTTACCCCTTTACTTTCGTATATTGTCTATATTTAGCCTCCTGTTTACCCTAAAAATTGGATAACAATTAAACTTATAATGTGGTTTTAAGGACACGTGATTTCACTTAATACCAATTGATGAATATGAAGATTGATAATGGAAATTGACAATAAGATAAAGCAAACAAGTGTTTGAATGGAATTCAGCCTTGAGCTTGAGTACCCTCGAACTGATTGGTGCAAGAACAGTTAAAAGTATAACAAGCTGATGAATAAGAATATGAGCTAAAGAGAAAGTGTTATATTGATTTGATACGTGAGAACATAGTGTCTTACAAATGATTAGAACCCTCTTTATATAGTAGAGGAATCCTATCTATGGTACAATTCTAATTATAGTAGTAAATCCCACGATTAACTAAAAAACCGCCCTTGATTTGATCTATTCCGAAATTTCCGCCACGATCTTCGACCAGTCACGGATATCTCGCCTTTCCGTTCGGTCTTGCTCGATGTCTGTCCTGCTCAAACTCGATCATTATCGGTTTCGATCATGCTAGGTACCTCGAATCCAAACTCGGTGTCTTATCCTCGTGCCTCGATCTGATCTATTGAGGGATCGATCTTTGATCCTTCATACCGGTCTCGATAAATCAATAAAATTGGGCGAGCTCGATTTTAACCGTATACAGATAGTCCTCTTATTTTTTGGAGTGTAATGACAAGAATCGAATTGAACCTTTGACCTTTACCTCGATCTATCATGACGTCACCAGTGTGATGTAGGCGACAGAGGTGACCGTAACGTCCCGTCTATGCAGTTCCGCAGGCATTTAATGCACGCCAGTTGATGGTCGGCCACTAGTGGTTTCGAGCCGTCGCCGTGAAACCCATAAATAGGCCCTTTTCTTATTGATTCAAATTTTACTTTCAATTCCTTCAAGTCTCCAAAGTTTTTTTTACATCTTTTAAGTTTGCCCGTTCTGCAAAATCTTCAAGTTTTGTTGCCAACCGTCTCTCAAAACACTAAGTCTTATTTTCTTTTTCTTCTTCAAACTCAAACCCAAAAATGGCGAAAATGTCAAAACCGTTCCACAGAAGGAAAAAGCTTCCTCGTCCAAGGCGGCCGGCGAACAACCAACAGTGGAACCTTGCCCTAAAGAATTCTTTCCCTCGCCGTGCGTCCTTGACTCCGACTTCAAAGTTGAAAAGACCTCCTCGGTTCTGGGCCGATGTAAGCCGATGTCGAGATATATGTACACAATCACTAGCGGCCTTTTAAAGCAAGTTAAAAGGGACTGTAGACAAGCACGTGGTGGTGCCCTCGCCCGAAGAGTCAATCACTACGTATGTGGAGGGGTCTTTGAGTGTTTACTCCTACCCTTTCACATTCGGTCTTCTAGATCCAATCGTTGTGGACTTCTGCAAGAAGTACGAGGTCACCCTCGGCCAGATTCATCCTTCTTTTTGGAGGATAGTGACATTGCTTCGATTTTTTGTGAGCAAAGTCGAGGGCCTTCCCTTCACCCTCGATCATCTCATCCGTTTGTATAGCCCCCGAATTTATTTGGGTGGGCTAATAAAGCTTCAAAGTCGGTCTACGAAAGCGGTCTTCTTGAGCACAGATGAGGAAAGGGACCGGGGCTAGATGGCAAGATTTGTTTGAGTGAAGATCTCGGACCTGATCCCGGCTGAGAGCATGCCATTTCCAGATAAATGGAATATGGAACGTGAGTACGATTCCACCTTTTAACTTATGTTTATTATCTACTCTTTTTTCATCCTCTCTTACCGATGTTTTACTCGGCGCAGCCGTTGCCTGGATGCCTGGTGCGATCCCCCATCTAGAGAACTGGATCAGGAAACTAGTATCGACATCGACACACGCTGAGCGCACATGATGCAAATTGTCGAGGGGTCGGTGGGAGGCCCGAAGCCACAGTAAGATTTTGCATATCTCGATAATTTTGGTCGTTTTTTGAATTTCTCCTCATACTTGTCTTTCTTTTGCAGGTCTCGGGAAGGATGTGCCGATGAGGCCTCCGTCTGGTGAGGAGGAGACTTCGCCCCTGGTCCTGAAACTAGTGAAGGATAAGAAGAGGAATAGGATCTCAACCTCTGAGGATCCAAAGCCCAAGAAAAATCTGGCTCCTAAACCAAAGAAAGACGTTGTCGCCCTGCCTGCGGAGGTAGTTCAACGGCTAAGAGAGGAATAAGAAAATGAATACAACGGCTCCGAGCTGGTGGCCCGAGCGAAGAGGAACACCGAGGCCCTAATGGCCTCTGAGTCAATGAGGGTTGAAGAGATTTTGCCTCAAACTGCAGGGGTCTTGGAAGAGGACCCGGGCAAAGTCCCTGAGTTCTATGGTTTCTTTATAGGAGTTGAATATGCTACCGACCTGAGTGATGCATCGAGTCTCTTTGATGAGGCTCAACGAATCCTGAGTCGGGTAAGTCTCAACTCCCCTAATTGATATCACACTTGTTTATTTCTTCTTGTCTAATTTCCTTTCTTCTTTCTACATAGGCCTTGGCACACCATCGGGAGGCATTTTCTAAATCCCGAGCAAAGCAGAGCCGATGCGAGGCGGATCTTCAAAGGCTCATGGAGGAGAGAAATGCTCTCAAACTTCTCAGCGGGCAAAAAGAATAGGAGATCAAGGACTGTCGTGCCCCTTTTTTCTCGCGAAATCCGGTTTTGACATTTCTGGGACAACTCCTTTTTTTGAGAGGGTAGGGAATTGGAAGAGTCGCCACCTAACAGATTAAGGTGCGTTAGGGCACCTAGAGCAAGTAACTCATATAACCAGTTTACATCACCACAGATCTGGTAAGGGCTCGAAATTACCTTGAGCGGAAGATGTTAAGCACCCCTCGAGGTCCATAACAATGGGTCCCGGCCGAAATTAAATTAAGCAAATTAGTCTAAAAAGAGAAGAAAACAATTTGGATAAATACAGTATTCGATTTATTTTAAACGGGAGTATAGGGGGGTGGTCCTATGTTTTTAGCCTATAGGATCATTCCATGCAGTACTTTGTAATTTCCTCGAGTCAGGGTGTTATTCATAGCATTAGCGCACGGACTATCATCTCCTTACTACCCAATTACTATCTTTAAGTTGTTACTTAAGCGTTCTAGTAGTTTCTAACTCGTTCCTTATGCGTGTACTACCCCGTCCCTTACCTATAGCCTTGGAGGTATTAGGACCTCTATTTGGGATGTTTCTAGACCAACCTATGTTACTTTAAAAATGTGAAATCTAGGCGACAAACAAAAACAAATAGGACTTTCAGATAAAGAACAAGTACGGGCTCACATTGACCTCCACACATAGGCAACAAAAGCACGCAATTGAATCAGCAAACTTTATTGATTTGGGATCCTATAGGCAGGATATCTATATGAGAAAAATAGAGTGCAGAGACAGCTTTGTTAAGGCGAGCATTAAGACCTATTTGTTTGCCTACAGATTTTATTCAGCATGAACCTGGGCACTTCAGGCAGTAATGTGTTACAATTATAAACCCAGAATCTTTATTAAGTCCTACAGATACGTTGCCTAAGTGATTGACAATAACGATTGAATTCAGAATCGATCAATAGGATCCTATAGGCATGATTTTTACGAACTTATTAATTGCAGACCTATAGACATGGTTTCTGGGTGTAGCACTGGCTTTAACTCGTAAAGATTTATTTTATTTCCTATAAACATGCTTTCCAATTGACTTAAACCTTGTGGGCATGCTTTCTAAATTTGAAATTTACTTTAGTCCTATAGGCATGATATCTATTGATTTAAACCCTATAGGCATGATTTCTAGGTTTGAATGGATTTAAATCCTATAGGCATGATATCTATTAGCTGTGTATGTGTAGAAATTAAGCAGATTGCTAGGAAGGACAGTTAGTTAAAACAACGAGATCCTATAGGCATGATTGCTAATGCACATTTGTTGAAACATGTATAGATCCTATGAATAGGATTTCTAATGTACAGAATTGAACGAAAGTCCTATAAGCAGGATCTCTAGTATGCAAATGTAAAATACAGAATCAAATGATCGTGAAAGTCCTATAGACAGGATTTCTAAAAATAGTATAATACTCACATAATTCAATTAGCATAATTAAATCCTATAGGCAGGATCTCTACCCAGTTTTAACAAAAGATATAAGAAGAACCCCCAGCTTTACTAAATATCCCCAAATCTATTATTACAGAGTTATTACAGACCAGAATAGCCGAATAAATTGCATAAGGGTGTCAATTACACTATAAGGAGCCTTCATAAGCCCAAATAAACCTAGGAACCAGGACTTCCACATAGCAGCTTTAAAGCATAGCAATGATTCACCCACGTCATATTCGAACCAAGCTTCCAGTGTGTCAAAGTTCCCAAGGACCTTGGGGACCCCGGGCAATGCTCACACCAGAACCACACATTCAGAAAAGAGTTCATGAGAGATTGGAAAACCAACCCCCAGTGGTCAGTGCTCAAAGGAGTCTCATGTGGACCCTAGGCAGTGCTCATACTGGGGTTGTTGAGAACATAAGGGACTAAGAGTATATAAAAGAGAGAAGAGACATGTTTTAAAAATAGATGGTTGGATTTCAGAAGAAACATGGTTCAAAACATAGAGTTGCAGGCAGAACTGCACCAAGGAAACATACAGAATTCATGCGTTAACACATAGTTCAAATAAATTGAAGTCTAGTTAAGCTAAATACTCATGCTAGTACTTAAAACAATCATGACTTAATCACAAAAACAATTAGGTAGAAACATTTGAGTTGACCAGACATGCTAATCAAACAGACAGGACACATAAGTGATGCAACAAGATTTACTGATTACATGTGTATAGTGTGAAAAGTTCAGAACAGGTATAGAATTAATAAACAATGCATGGGGCCACATAAACCTTAGGCTAAACTATGAAAAGGAATCATATTATTCAGAATAACTTAGTCTAAAGTTAACAATGTGACTAAATGAGATCATATAATCATATAAAGGACAGAGTCATGCTAGGAATTGAAACAGACCAGTCAAGCAAAGCATAGAGGATGGAATTGCAAAGGTTACGACATACCAGTTAAGTGAGAAATAAGCAAGTATACCACAACAATGAGGTTCCAGAATAATTTTGGCCTTGGCTTTCAGCCGGCCAATATCAAGAGACACTTAGCACAGAAATCAGAACAAGAGAGCAAAAGAGAGCTTAAGTTTATTTTAGTGAGAATCAGAGAGTTCCAGTCTTGTCCTAAAGGGGATGGGGGAAGGGTTTAAATAGTACTCAACTAGGTAGATAAACAAGGTAATGAATCAGTCTTACACAAATAAGGAATGGAAATAACTCTAATATCAAACAAAGTCGGAGTTCAATCAATTAGCAGCATATAATCAGGCCAGTACCACTTAAATTAGGGAAAATATTATACAGAATCAATCAGTGTTCGAGTACCAAATCAAATAAGTTAAGGAAATGATGAGAACAGGTAAATCGAGCAAAATAAGAAAATATCAGTATCATACAAGAAAGGAAAGACTAAAATCTTAGTAATGATTTCAAAACCCTAATTTTGGGGTAAGTAAAGTTAGTCAGCAATTAATGCCAGAGTTAAGGACAAATAGGCAGAAACATTAAGCAAAGTAATTAAATAATAGAAACCCTTGAAAAATAGGCAGAAATACAAAGACATATAGATGGAAATAATTAGGGTAAATGAAATCAGTCAGAAGTAATAAAGGAAACCGCAATAGATACACAGAGATGAAATAATAGATTTGGTTCGTCTTTGAAAATCAAAACCATAATTTTAGGGTAACTAAAATTGGTCAGAAATAGTAGAGAAACTATAAAACACAGAGATAGAGATACCGAAACGTTAAAGGAAAAATACTAAAAATGAAAATCGTTTCAGATCTGGAAAGATCTAAACCCTAATTTTAGGGTAAGTAGAAGATTCAACCAAAAATAGATAGATTCGACGAGTAACAAGGTAAATAATAACATTAAAGCGAACCAAAAATGAACCGAAATCTGGTTTGAACCAGAGGTCCAAAACCCTAACTGAAAGACATGAAAAATATTCGTACTCACAGAGGTTAGGATTAATATAGACGGAAATAACCAAAATATAAGAGATTTTGAACCAGATCTGGTTCGAATCTCTTGAGATGCACTTGCCATTTGAGGCAAATAAGTTAAGTAACATCATAGACGGATAGTAGGTAAAGAATTAGGACTAGATATGGCAAGGAATCAAGAAATGATTCCCTTTCTTGTGTAGGAATCACAAGGGAATGGTGACAGCGGGTTAGGGTTTGAGAGGGAAAATGGAAGAGACGAGAGGATTCAATGACGGCGGGAGGGGAAAATGAATTAGGGTTAAGGGTGTTGGTTAATTAAAAGGGTGTGGGTGATTGGG
Organism: Nicotiana attenuata; assembly: GCF_001879085.1. Taxonomy (NCBI): domain Eukaryota; kingdom Viridiplantae; phylum Streptophyta; class Magnoliopsida; order Solanales; family Solanaceae; genus Nicotiana; species Nicotiana attenuata. Next base: position 10,758,093 of record NC_031997.1, on the reverse strand, counting down.
AACCGTTAATCTTCTGAGATCAACGGCCAGGATTAGATCTCTATAGCCGGACGGGTTAATTGAACAGGTTTGGATATTGGGTTAGGACGGGTATGGGTCTGGGGTAATTGGGTTAGGGTAATTGGGTTGGTTAGTGTGTTGGGCTGGGTAGGTCCGAAATTTATTAGAAAAGGGGCTAGATTTTAAATACCCAATTAAATTAATAAAAAAAATTTATAAAAAATAATTAATAAATAATAATAATGTCATTTGTGCATGAAAATATTTTAAAATAATTACTTAACATTATAAAAATATAAAAAAATCATTTTTATATAAATAATGTAATTATGCATGTATATGGGCTATTATTGCAAAATGTGCAATTCTAGCCTTAAAAATGCAAATGCAATTATAAAAAATACACTTAAAATATTTAAACAGTATATGGGCATAAATGATGAATTTAGATGATTAAATCATCATAAAAATAATATGAGGGGTAATTATTGGATATTTGTATGATAAAAAGTGCTGAAATAAATTGATTTAAAGCCTTTAAAATTATAAAAACACTTGTGCATGTTTGTAAATCTAATAATAATGCATGTGCACTATTTTGAAAATATATATGCATATTTAAAATATATGAGGGAAAAATTGGGTATCAACAGCTGCCCCTCTTTACCCGGAAGGATGAAAGAGTTGTCGGGTAAAGAAATGATGACCGTTTTGACCGAATGGGGTATTTTTGAAAAATATTGGCCGAAACCTGGTCTCTGAGCTACCTACATATCCCTGGTTTTACAGGAATCAGGCTGTGTGTAGTTCTGGATCCAACAGTGAATGAAACCGATAGAATTGTTATAGGAATGGTTGTATATTTTGGAAAGGGTTTCTTTTGGGAAGGATAGTATCAGATGGGTTTATGCAGAGTTATGAATATGAGTCTGCAGCATCACGGATGTATCACAGGGCAGATATCGGAACGGTCATAGAGTAAAGGCGAGTAATTGATGGGAATCGGTTGCGTTTGAAATAATGGCGGGGTATAAATGGTATGAGCGAAAACCGGAGAGAAGGTTGCTCCCGTTTGAAGAACGGTTAGGATTACCTGCAAAACTTAAAACATGATGCACGCAAGTATATAGATTACTGCGAAAATTTAAACATGATGCAAATTCCCTTTTGGACCATGAAGGTTGTCTTTGGACAGTGAGGATGACGTCCTTAGACCATGACGTCCCGGGCCATGAATCATGAGATTAGGAATTTGCAGGTCATGAAATGATGTTCTCGAGCCATGAGAATGGTGCCTCTAAGCCATGACGTCGTCGAATAATGATGTGCAGTATTGAGAGATCCTCAGACCATGACATGGTGTCTTCAAGCTATGAGGATGATGCCTTCGGACTATGACGACTTTGGACAAGTTGGCTATACATCAGCCCATGAAGTGCAGAGACATGATACCAAAGGTGATAACAAGACAAATCTTAGTCTTGTTTGGGGGTAGAGCTTAGCCCCGAGAGAAGAGGATAATTCAAGGTTTAGAATACAGCAACACTTATGCAAAGGGAGACAATTCTTAGTATCATGAGATGGCAGTGTTTAGCCTTATGCAAATGGGGAGGCAGGGCTTGGCCTCATGCAAGGGTCAAGACATGGCTTAGTCTCATGCAAAGAGAGAAGGCAATGCTTAGCATTGTGCAAGTAGGGAGGCAGGGCTTAGCCTCATGCAAGGATCGAGACAAGGCTTAGTCTTATGCAAAGAGAAGGCAATGCTTAGCCTTATGCAAATAGGGAGGCAGGGCTTAGCCTCATGCAAGAATCGAGACAGAGCTTAGTCTCATGCAAAGAGAGAAAGCAATGCTTAGGCTTATGCAAGTAGGGAGGCAGGGCTTAGCCTTATGCAAGGATCGAGACATGGCTTAGTCTCATTCAAAGAGAAGGCAATGCTTAGCCTTATGCAAATAGGGAGGCAAGGCTTAGCCTTATGCAAGAATCAAGACAGAGCTTAATCTCATGCAAAGAGAGAAGGCAATGCTTAGCCTTATGCAAGTAGGGAGGCAGGGCTAGGCCTCATGCAAGGATCGAGACGGAGCTTAGTCTCATGCAAAGAGAAGGCAATGCTTAGCCTTATGCAAATAGGGAGGTAGGACTTAGCATCATGCAAGGGTCGATACAGAGCTTAGTCTCGTGCAATGGACAAATAGCAAATAGGAGCAGAATATTTCTTAGCTGGAGATATATTTGCTTTTGGGGGCCTCGCCGTTATGAAGATAGTAATTTTGGTATGTGTATACTTGCGAATACTCCTGTCATGTTCATTGTGCCTGCATCCAAAGAAAAATTGTGAGTTTTGTAGGGGAGGTTGGTTCGTGCCTTTGTCTGCTTGTTTTGCTTTGCTTTGCTCTGGAAATCCTGTATGAGTTGCCCTGGGTAACGCCTGGCTGCCATAGAAATAAAGTTTTCAAAAAATATGCACTTATTGATGAAATATGATCATTTTAGAAAACATAGTGGTATATAATATCAAGTAAATTAGATGAACTAACGACTGCGACACTTTTAGAGACATTGCAGCTTTCTTTGCGTTAGAATTTTGAGGGTCCTCCTCAAAATTCTGCCCCAGTTTAGTAAGTGATCCTTCGGTCGTTCTGCATGTGACGAAGTTTGTTGGACCTGCTCCAGAATTTTGAGAATCCATCTCAAAATTCTGCCCCAGTTACTTAACCGATTTTCTGACTGTATTACATATGATGACGTCGGCTGGACTTGCTCCTGAATTTTGAGGGTCCTCCTCAAAATTCTGGCCCAATTTCTGGTTCTGGGGAAATGAAGGTTTTATTAAGATGTTACCGAACCCACAGGGTTGCCTAAGTATCCCCTCTTAAATGGGAATCAGGTCAAGCATAGTTCAGTTACATCAGATGAAGGAATTTAAACAATCTAAACATAGTATCTCTTGACTGCATCTGAATTGATAGGCTTTGGCTAAACTTCTCCGTCCATTTATGCGAGTATGAGTGCTCCTCCTTTCAGTACCCTGTGAACCATGTAAGGACCTTGCCAATTGGGCGAAAACTTTGCTTTGGCTTCATCTTGGTGTGGGAAGATCCGCTTCAACACCAACTGCCCCGGTGTGAATTGCCTTGATTTGACCCTTTTGTTGAAAGCTCTGAACATTCTGTTCTGATAACGCTAACCATGACAAACTGCGTTCATCCTTTTTCCATCTATGAGGGCTAATTGCTCATAGCGGCTCCTTATCCATTCTGCATCACTGAGTTCGGCTTCTTGTATGATCCTTAAAGATGGAATTTCTACCTCTTCGGGAATGACAGCTTCGGTACTGTAAACCAGCAAATAGGGAGTTGCCCCAGTTGATGTGCGGATTTTGGTACGGTATCCCAATAAGGCAAAAATGGTAACTTCTCGTGCCATTGATTGTGATTCTCTACCATTTTCCTAAGTATCTTCTTGATGTTTTTGTTGTCGGCTTCCACAGCTCCATTCATTTGAGGCCTGTATGCTGTGGAATTTTTGTGCTTGATTTTGAAAGTTTCGCACATGGATTTCATCAGATCACTGTTGAGATTGACGACGTTGTCAGTGATGATGGACTCTGGAACCCCAAATCGACAAACAATTCAGTCCCGAACAAAATCTACAACGACCTTCTTGGTCACAGCTTTGTAAGATGCTGCTTCAACCAATTTAGTAAAGTAATCGATGGCCACTAAAATGAACCTGTGCCCGTGTGAAGCAGTAGGATCGATCGGACCGATGACATCCATTCCCCAAGTGGCAAAAGGCCAAGGTGCACTTGTTGCATTGAGCTCATTTGGTGGTACCCTTACTATGTCTTCATGTATCCGGCATTGGTGGTATTTCTGGACATACCGGATGCAATCAGTTTCCATAGTCATCCAAAAATATCCAGCTCTGAGTATCTTCTTGGCTAGAACAAAACAGTTCATATGTGGGCCGCAGGTTCCGGCATGTATCTCCTCCAGCAATTTGGAAGCCTCATTTGCGTCAACACACTTTAACAGTCCCAGATCAGGAGTTCTTCTATACAGGGTTCCTCCGCTTTGGAAGAAGTGATTGGACAACCTCCGAAGTGTGCGTTTCTGAGTATGGTTTGCATGCTCCGGGTATTCTCCTTTTGCCAAGTACTCTTTGATGTCGTGGAACCAAGGTTTTCCATCCGTTTCTGCTTCAACATGAGCACAGTATGCCGGCTGATTATGGATCATCACCTGAATGGGATCGATGAAATTCTTGTCTGGATATTGTATTATTGATGAAAAGGTGGCCAGTGCATCTGCAAATTCATTCTGAATTCTGGGAACATGCTTGAATTCTATCTTCGCGAAGCTCTTCATCAGTTCTTGCACATGATACATGTATGGTAGTATCTTAGTGTTTTTCGTGGCCTATTCTCCTTGAACTTGATGCACTAGAAGATCCGAATCACCAATTACCAGCAACTCTTGTATGTTCATGTCGATGGCCAAATTGAGCCCCATGATGCAAGCTTCATATTCTGCCATATTGTTGGTGCATGGAAACCTAAGCTTTGCAGATACCGGATAATGTTGACCTGTCTCTGACACCAAGACCGCTCCAATACCCACTCCTTTGAAGTTTGCAGCTCCATCGAAAAACATCCTCCAACCGTCGTAGGCTTCAGCAATGTCTTCCCTACGAATGAAACTTCTTCGTCGGGAAAATACGTTTTTAGTGGTTCGTATTCTCATCCTACAAGATTTTTAGCAAGATGGTCTACCAAAGCTTGTCCTTTGATTGCCTTCTGAGTTACATAGATGATATCGAACTCACTCAGCAATATTTGCTGTTTGGCTAACTTCCCGGTGGGCAAAGGCTTTTGAAAGATGTACTTTAGAGGATCCATCCTTGATATGAGGTATGTGGTAGAGGCACATAAGTAATGCCTCAATTTCTGGGCTGTCCATGTCAAAGCACAGCAAGTGCATTCTAGTAGAGAGTACCATGTTTCAAAAGGTGTGAACTTCTTACTCAAATAATGTATGGCTTGCTCCTTTCTTCATGTCTCGTCATGTTGTCCCAAAACATAGCCGAAAGCCCCATCTAGTATGGACAAATAGAGTAGCAAAGGTCTCTCAGGTTCTGGCGGGACTAGGACTTGTGGCGTGGACAGGTATTGCTTAATTATGTCAAAAGCCCTTTGACAATCTTCAACCCAACTGGTTTCAGCATCCTTCCTCAAGATTTTGAAGATGGGTTCACATATTACTGTGGACTGCGCTATGAAGCTGCTAATGTAATTCAGGCGTCCCAGAAAGCTCATCACGTCCTTCTTGCTCTTTGGTGGTGGCAATTCTTGGAAATCTTTAACTTTTTACGGGTCTAACTCGATTCCTCGGGAGCTGAAAATGAATCCCAACAATTTTCCTGCAGGAACCCCAAATGCACATTTTGCGGGGTTTAGTTTTAAATTGTACCTCCGTAGCTTGTCAAAGAACTTCCTCAAGTCTGCTCTATGATCTGTGGCCCTCTTGGATTTGATGATGACGTCGTCAAAATATACCTCTATTTCCTTGTGTATCATATCATGGAAGATGGTTGTCATGGCTATCATATAGGTGGCCCCAGCATTCTTTAGACCGAATGGCATCATTTTGTAGCAGTACACTCCCCACGGTGTAATGAAGGCTGTTTTCTCTGCATCTTCTTCATCCATCCAAATCTGATGATAACCCGCGAAGCAATCTACAAAGGATTGGAGTTCATGCTTCGTGCAATTGTCGATCAGAATGTGTATATTTGGTAGTGGGAAATTGTCCTTAGGACTCCCTTTGTTTAAATCCCGATAGTCAACACACACCCTGACTTTTCCATCTTTCTTCGGAACCGGTACGATGCTGGCTAACCAGGTTGGGTACTCAACTACCTTGAGGACTTTGGCTTTGATCTGCTTAGTGACTTCTTCGTTGATTTTTAGGCTCATATCTGGTTTGAATTTTCTGAGTTTCTGCTTTACCGGCGGACACATTGGATAGGTAGGCAACTTATGAGCTACAAAGGATATGCTCAGTCTAGTCATGTCATCATATGACCATGCAAAAATATCCTCATATTCTTTTAGGAAACGAGTGTATTCTTTCTTTTCTGACGGTGATAGGTGAATGCTTATGCGAGTTTCTTTGATGATTTCAGAATCTCCGAAATTGATTGCCTCGGTTTCATCTAGGTTGGACTTAGGTTTGTTCTCAAAATTCTCGACTTCTCTAATAACTTCCTCAAGTATTTCATCCTCTTCTTCCGAGTCACTATCCTTATGTCGCGTTGTCTCATTACGTGTCACAGTCGTTGGTTCATCAAAGTAAGAAATAGTAATGCTGTAGAAGAAGATATGAAAGATAACGATAATAAAACATCAAATTATTTGATAAATGCTGAAATGTTAAACAAAATATCATCTGAATGACTTCAAAACAATGTTTTCCAAAACAAAATACTGAAAGGAAGGTATCTTAAAAACTAAATGCTCAAAAAGACTGGTTTTTTTTTCAAATAAGATAAGTAGCCATGCTACCCCGGGACTCGTCAGGCCCTTGATGGCGTGGCGGTCCAGTTCCTGAGAAATGCTCCCCTCTCCACTGTGTAAATGGTAAGGCCTTCTTCCTCCTCCTCCTCAACTATCACATTTCAATTCATATCCTCGTCTTCTATAAATAGGTTCCTCAGCCCAGCCAAAGCTTCCTCCTCTGCAGTTCCCCATATTGTGTCGGCCTGGTGAAATGTCTGACTCAAATGCGGCACTGGCTGCTCGAGAGGGTAATAGGGACCATGCCATGGGGGCGACCAATCATCATATTGTTGCCACGTATACTGATATCCGAGCCCGAAAGTTGTGCCATGACGTTTCAACTGTGCGCCTCAGAATTTTGCAGCAGTGACAGGATGGATATCTGGGCGGGAGTCTTATTCAAATGATCAACAACAGAGTATTCTCTTGCCTGTACTTTCCTCCAGAGATCATCTGGACCAGTTTCAATGACGAGTTGTTTGGTAGCAGCTTCCTTGCTTGTTCCTCCCAAATTTTTGGGCGTGTAGATCCTTCTAGTTTTGGTCATTCCCTGTGCAGCACCAGATTCTTCCATTTTTGCCTTTTCTTTTCTCCTAGCTTCAGCAACGTAGTCCTAGTGTATGGTGTTTGACTTGAAAGGTGGTGTGGATGCTACTGTCACAGTGAAGGGTGTGGATGCTTCTACTTCAAATAGAGTAGGTGTAGTCGCAGGTGCTGTTACTTCAATTTCAAATGGGACTGATGTGGCTACTTCAACTTCAACCGGTGGCTATATGTGTACCACAATAGGAGTGAGTGTGACTGCAGGTTTAGGGTCATCACCTTCCGGAATAAGCCCAATCGACCTTTCAGGATCCCATTCTTCATCAGTTTCTATCACATTTACTCCTTCACCACTATGATTTGGGAGGGGATTTTTGCGGACATTGGGTGCGGCTTCCTTTGTATGTATGACTTTGGTATCAATCAGGGTTTGAATCTTGTCTTACATAGTGCAGCATTCATCAATAGCATGCCTCTTCATGCCGGAATGGTACGCACATGTTTTGTTCGGTTTGACCCGCTAGAGGAGTTTTTCATGGCGACAACAGGAATATGGGTGACATATCCGACAGCCTTCAGTCTTCCATATAACTGGCCGATGGGCTCAGCAATAGGAGTGTATTGTCTAGGCGGCCTGCGATCGAAATTGGGTTTGGGTTTTTGATAGTTTTGATGGGTTGGAGGTGAATGGTAATAGGCTGGCTGGGTGTTATAAGCGTGATAGGCAGTAGCATGTTGAGAATATCTGGGTGGAGGTGTTTGGTATGTGAGTGGAGATTTTGGACCTTGGGCCACCATCACTGCCCCTACTTCTTTCTTCTTTGATATATTCCCTAACTGTAATGGTTTGTTTGTAGCCTGCAATGCCTCAAAATTGGTTACCATCCCACTCTTGATCCCTTCTTCAATCCTTTCCCCGATTTTGACGATGTCGGAGAACTTGTGATTTTCAATGACCATTAACCTTTCATAGTACTGTGGTCCTGGACCCTGATGAAGAATTTGTTCATCTGCTCTTCCTCCAGAGCAGGCCTAACCTTTGCAGATTCTGACCTCCATCGAGTAGCATACTCACCGAAAGTCTCCGTTGGTTTCTTCTTGAGATTCTGTATATAGAAGACATCCCATGCATTCTCTGTGTTAAACCTGAATCGGTCAATGAAGTCTAATGCTATGCTTACCCAATTGACCCATTTCTTGGGATTTTGACTTATGTACCAAGATAGGGCATCTCCAGTGAGACACCTCAGGAATAGCTTCATGCGAATTCTTTCATCTTTCCCAACTCCCACGAGTTTGTCACAATACGTCCTCAAATGTACCTTTGTGTCACCTGTTCCGTCAAACATCTCGAACTTAGGAGGTTTGTAACCCTCCGGCAGTTCCACGTCTGGCTGAATGTATAGGTCCTCATAATCCAGACCCTCAATTACTTTGCCTCCTTCAACACCCTAGACTCGGCTTGTGAGCTTCTTGAGCTCCTCTGCCATATTCTTAATGAGCAGGTCCTTTTCAATGAATTCTGGAGTGTATGAGATTGGCTGAGTAGCGTGGGGTAAGGTTTCCACGTATATGGGATAGTTTTGGTAGTTGCCCGGGGTTGGAGTGTAGTGGTGATCATTAGTTGAATTTGCGGATCAGGGATAGGTTGTGGGATTATTTTGTGGAGTATGGTAAGTGGTTTGTGGGTATTGAGTAGGAAGATGTTGATGCTGATGAGGAGTGGGTATTGGTGGAGGATTAGGATTTTGGGGAGGTGTTGCGTATTGATGGGGTGCGGGAGGGTTTTGTGGATGTTGGTTTGGTGTGTTTTCAGGAAGTGCTGGTTTTTGGGCATTTTGCTGGTTAATGTCTGGGTCGTTTAGGGCGAGGGAGAGGTTGGAGTATAGTGGTGATCATTAGTTGAATTTTGCTGATCAGGGATAGGTTGTGGGATTATTTTGTGGAGTATGGTAAGTGGTTTGTGGGTATTGAGTAGGAAGATGTTGATGCTGAGGAGGAGTGGGTATTGGTGGAGGGATTGGGATTTTGGGGAGGTGTTGCGTATTGATGGGGTGCGGGAGGGTTTTGTGGATGTTGGTTTGGTGTGTTTTGAGGAAGTGCTGGTTTTTGGGCATTTTGCTGGTTAATGTCTGGGTCGTTTAGGGCGAGGGAGAGGTTTGCCAAGTTTCAGACCTGCTCAAGTTCCCCTTGAAATTGTAGTATTTTCTGTTCCAACCGTAGGACCAAATCATTCTGGGCTGGAGTACTCCGACCGTCTGAAGTTTCAACATTATCAGCATTTTCCTTCTGGATACCACTCAAATCACCTATCTTAGCTTTTCCCTTGCCTTTAGGATTACTTGGAGGAGGAGGAGGAGGTGGTGGAGGGCCTCTGTATCTGGTGTGATATGTTGACGATGCCAGTATGTGCGAACCAACCTTGGGGAATGGGAATAATCAAAATAATGAAAAATGCAAAAAGGTAAACAAGTCAGTAAGGATTCTGAAAAGTATTTGCAGTATTTAAATATGTTTGTAGGAATGTAAATTCGCGTCCGAATTTGGGGAACCTCATTGTGCCCGAGGTAGGCCTAGCGACAAGTAGATTTGGAGAGATTTAAAGCCGATAAGTGCCTCATTTCATTGATGTAATAAATAAGACGAACCTAAAAACGACAATAAATAAATGAGTTACTAATGGCATTTGCCTTATTACATCCAAAACGTTTCAGAAAAAATAGCTAAATCTAATCTACTTGGTCCCGGAGGGACCTTCTCCATATTTGACTTTCTTGGCTCCGTCAATCAAATTCCCCAGGTCGTGCATCTCCAGCAGTAGGTATGCCCTTGCTAGGTATCCTCCCTCGTTTCCTTCTATAGGCCTTCTAAAATCTTCACAAAACCGGTTAAAAAGGCTACCCTTGGCAAAATCACAAAGGGTTTCGATAACATCAACCCTCGAAAACCCTAAAGTGGTACTGGATTGTTCGAACTCTTGAAACAACCTTATGCTAAGGCATAACAAATTTGTATATGATTAACTTTTTTAAGCTGAAAAGGGAAAAGAGCCATTCTTTTAAGGCAATATCGGCCTAATCCAATAGCCTAAGGGCCGTTTTATTTTCTGAGTTCGAGAAGTCATCCTACTCAACTAAAACCTAAGGGTCATCCTACTTCAAGTTCGAGCAGTTACTTACTTGATTGTAAAGACTACACTAGCCAAACCTCGATAAAACTGCCTATGCTTCGAACTCGCAAGCAAAATTTTAATAAGGCATGAATGAAACACAAGACAGAAATTGAAGTGAGAACAACTTAGAAAGAAAAATAGGTCTTTTTATATATAAAGATATTTACAAGGACCGATCAGGGTCCTACACAAAAGATAAGTATTCTCGGAGGCGGCCTCCTCTTCATCGGGGTCCTCCCCACTCTCAGACCCGCTCTTGCTCCCGTCATTATCGTCATCGTCGGAGGAGGCCAATGTCTTAGCATCGTCCTCAAGATCTTTGGCCTTCCTTATCTCATCAGTAAGATCATAACCTCGATCATGGATCTCCTCAAGGGTCTCCCTCCGAGGTTGGCACTTAGCAAGCTCGGCAATCCAAAGAGCTCGAGTTTGAGCGGCCTCGGCAGATTCTCTTGCTCGGACCTGAGCAGTTTCAGCATCAGATTGGTAGATGGCCACGATTGCCTCTGCGTCGTCCTTCGCTTTTTCTACCTCAGATTTAGCTTTTGCAAGTTCGGTGGCCAATCGAGCCTCGAGCTCCTCTATTTTCTTGGCCTGAGCGGAGCTTTTCTCCATCACACCTTGGAGCTAACTTTCGGCCGCTGACAATTGGGCTCGAGCAGCCTCTTTCTTTGAGGCAAGGCAGTCCATGTTTTGTTTTCACCCCAAGGTCTCAGCCTTCATCATGTTACCCTCCTTACGGAGCTGTTCGATCCTCTCGGCCTTCTACTGAACCTGTGAGATTGAAATGTTAACCATAGACCCCAAACGGATACCATTAGCTTCTGAGATTTTCATTACCTGCTCAATCAGGTCGGTCTGTTCTTTGTGAGCCGTGGCCAATTCGGCTCGGAGGTCCTTATTGATACCCAGTTTTTCCCTCATATATTTTAAATATGCATATATATTTTCAAAATAGTGCACATGCATTATTATTAGATTTACAAACATGCACAAGTGTTTTTATAATTTTTCTATAATTTTAAAGGCTTTAAATCAATTTATTTAAGCATTTATTATCATACAAATATCCAATAATTACCCCTCATATTATTTTTATGATGATTTAATCATCTAATTTCATCATTTATGCCCGTATAGCGTTTAAATATTTTAAGTGCATTTTTTATAATTGCATTTCCATTTTTAAGGCTAGAATTGCACATTTTGTAATAATAGCCCATATACATGCACAATTACATTATTTATATAAAAATGAGTTTTTATATTTTTATAACGTTAAATAATTATTTTAATATATTTTCATGCACAAATGACGTTTTATTATTTATTAATTATTTTTTATAAATAATTTTTCTTAATTTAATTGGGTATTTAAAATCTAGCCCTTTTTCTAATTAATTTCGGACCTACCCATCCCGATACATTACTAGCCCAGTTACCCTAACCCAATAACCCCAGACACATACCCGTCCTAACCCAGTATCCATCCTCGCCCGGCCATAGAGATCTAATCCTGGCCGTTGATCTCAGAAGATCAACGGCTCCCAATCACCCACACCCTTTTAACTAACCAACACCCCTAACCCTAATTCATTTTTCCCCACCCGCTGTCATTGAATCCTCTCGTCTCTTCCATTTTCCCTCTCAAACCCTAACCCTTCCTCCTTGTGATTCCTACCCAAGAAATGGAATTATTTCTTGATTCCTTGCCATATCTAGTCCTACTTCTTTACCTACTATCTGTCTTCGATGTTACTTAACTTATTTGCCTCAAATGGAAAGTGCATCTCAAGAGATTCGAACCAGATCTGATTCAAAATCTCATATATTTTGGTTATTTCCGTCTATATTAATCCTAACCTCTATGAGTACGAATATTTTTGGTGTCTTTCAGTTAGGGTTTAGGACCTCTGGTTCAAACCAGATTTTGGTTCATTTTTGGTTCACTTTAATGTTATTATTTACCTTGTTACTCGTCGAATCTGTCTATTTTTGGTTGAATCTTTTTACTTACCCTAAAATTAGGGTTTAGATCTTTCCAGACCTGAAACGATTTTCATTTTTAGTATTTTTCCTTTAACGTTTTGGTATCTCTATCTCTGTGTTTTATAGTTTCTCTACTATTTCTGACCAATTTTATTTACCCTAAAATTATGGTTTTGATTTTCAAAGATGAACCAAATATGTTGTTTCATCTCTGTGTATCTATTGCGGTTTCCTTTCTTACTTCTGACTGATTTCACTTACCCTAATTATTTCCATCTATATGTCTTTGTATTTCTGTCTATTTTTCTAGGATTTCAATTATTTAATTACTTCGCTTAATGTTTCTGTCTATTTGTCCTTAACTCTGGCGTATTTGCTGACTAACTTTACTTACCCCAAAATTTGGGTTTTGAAATCTTTACTGAGATTTTAGTCTTTCCTTTCTTGTATGATACTGATATTTCCTTATTTTTCTCGATTTACCTGTTCTCATTATTTCCTTACCTTATTTGATCTGGTACTCCAACACTGATTGATTCTGTATCATATTTTCCCTAATTTAAGTGGTATTAGCCTGATTGTATGCTGCTAATTTATTGAACTCCGACTTTGATTGATTTTAGAGTTATTCCCATTCCTTATATGTGTAAGACTGATTCATTACCTTGTTTATCTACCTCGTTGAGTACTATTTAAACCCTTCCCCCATTCCTCTTTAGGACAAGACTGGAACTCTCTGATTCTCACTAAAAGAAACTTAAGCTCTCTTTTGCTCTCTTGTTCTGATTTCAGTGCTAAGGCCAAAATTATTCTGGAACCTCATTGTTGTGGTATACTTGCTTATTTCTCACTTAACTGGTATTCCCTAACCTTTGCAATTCCATCCTTTAAGCTTTGCTTGACTGGTCTGTCTCAATTCCTAGCTTGACTATGTCCTTTATATGATTATATGATCTCATTTAGTCACATTGTTAACTTTAGACTATGTTATTTCTGAATAATATGAATCATTTTCATAGTTTAGCCTAAGGTTTAAGTGGTCCCATGCATTGTTTATTAATTCTATACCTGTTCTGAACTTTTCACACTATAGACATGTAATCAGTAAATCTTGTTGCATCACTTATGTGTCCTGTCTGTTTAATTAGCATGTCTGGTCAACTCAAATATTTCTACCTAATTGTTTCTGTGATTAAGTCATGATTGTTTTAAGTACTAGCATGAGTATTTAGTTTAACTAGACTTCAATTTATTTGAACTATGTGTTTAAACATGAATTCCGTTTGTTTCCTTGGTGCAGTTCTGCCTGCAACTCTATGTTCTGAATCATGTTTCTTCTGAAATACAACCATATATTTTTAAAACTTGTCTCTTATCTCTTTTATATACTTTTAGTCCATTAGGTTCTCAACCACCCCAGTGTGAGCAATGGGGGGCTGGTTTTCCAATCTCTCATGAACTCTTTTCTGAATGTGTGGTTCTGATATGAGCATTTGCCAGGGTCTCTGAGGCCCTTGGGAACTTTGACACACTGGAAGCTTGGTTCTAATGTGATGTGGGTGAATCATTGCTATGCTTCAAAGGTGCTATGTGGAAGGCCTAGTTCCCAGGTTTATTTGGGCCTATGAAGGCTCCCTATAGTGTAATTGACACCCTTATGTAATTTATTCGGCTATTCTGGTCTGTAATAACAGATTTGGGGATATTTAGTAAAGCTGGGGGGTTCATCTTATATCTTTTGTTAAAACTGGGTAAAAATCCTGCCTATAGGATTTAATTATGCTAATTGAATTATGTGAGTATTATACCGTGTTTAGAAATCCTTCTATAGGACTTTCACGATCATTTTGATTCTTTATTTTACATTTGCATACTATAGATCCTGCTTATTGGACTTTCATTCAATTCTGTACATCAGAAATCATGTTCATAGGATCTATACATGTTTCAACAAATGTGCATTAGCAATCATGCCTATAGGATCTCAATGTATGAACTGACTGTCCTTGCTGGCAATCTATTTAATTTCTGCCCGTACACAGCTAATACATATCATGCCTATAGGATTTAAATCCATTCAAACCTAGAAATCATACCTATAGGGTTTAAATCAATGGGTATCATACCTATAGAACTAAAGTCAATTTCAAATTTAGAAATCATGCCTACAAGGTTTAAGTCAATTACAAAGCATGTCTATAGGAAATAAAATCTATCTTTATGAGTTGAAGTCAGTGCTACACCCAGAAACCATGTCTATAGGTCTGTAATTAATAAGCTCATAGAAATCATGCCTATAGGATCCTGTTGATCGATTCTGAATTCTATCGTTATTGTCAATCACTTAGGTAACATATCTGTAGGACTTAATAATGATTTTGGGTTTATAATTGTGACACATTACTGCCTGAAGTGCCCAGGTTCATGCTGAATAAAATCAGTAGGCAAACAAATAGGTATTAATGCTCGCCATAATAAAGCTGTCTCTGCACTATGTTTTTCTCGCATAGATATCCTCCCTATAGGATTCCAAATTAATAAAGTTTGCTGATTCAATTGCGTGCTTTTGTTGCTTATGTGTGGAGGTCAATGTGAGCCCGTACTTGTTCTTTATCTGAAAGTCCTATTTGTTTTTGTTTGTCGCCTAGATTTCACATTTTTAAAGTAGCATAGGTTGGTCTAGAACCATCCCAAATAGAGGTCCTAATACCTCCAGGACTATAGGTAAGGGACGGGTAGTGCACGCATATGGAAAGAGTTAGAAACTACTAGAACGCTTAAGTAACAACTTAAAGAATAGTCCGTGCGCTAATGCTATGAGTAACACCCCGACTCGAGGGAGTTACAAAGTATTGCATGGAATGATCGTATAGGCTAAAAAACTTAGGACCACCCCCCTATACTCCCGTTTAAAATAAATCGAATATTGTATTTGTCCAAATTGTTTTCTTCCCTTTTTAGACTAACTTGCTTAATTTATGTTCGGCCGGGACCCACCGTTGTGGACCTCAAGGGGTGCCTAACACCTTCCCCTCAAGGTAATTTTAAGCCTTTACCCAAACTCTGGTGATGTAAACTGGTTATATGAGTTATTTTCTCTAGGTGCCCTAATGCACCTTAATCCGTTAGATGGCGACTCTTCCAATTCCCTACCCTCTCAAAAAAGGAGTTGTCCCAGAAATGTCGAAACCCGATTTCACGAGAAAAAGGGGGCCCAACAGCATGGTGACTCTGTTGGGGATATCTTTGGGCTCTTACCATAATGAACTTGTTTGTGAATTAGTCTTTAAGCATGTCTTTATTATTCTGTTAATACTTGCACACCCTTTCCCCTTCCCACTCTATGTGAATTTATTTGCCTATCTTCATTCATTTATGATTTCTCTTCCTTGTTTTATCACTTTTTCATTATGGAAACTGACTTGTCTCCTTGTTTTTCTTTCTTAAATGTCTTTACAATTATTAAATACCGCATTTTATCATTATTCATCGTGCAAATACTTGGCAACATGTTATTTTCTTTTTGCATAACTTCATGCTCAACATCATATTCCACTCATGTGTACTAATACCATAGCGGTGCTTGATGAGTGTCTGAGATCTTCCTAAAATCGCCCTTTAAATTTGGAAAGGCTCATTTGCGGTAAAACTAGTCAATCAACGGTGCAGTCGACGATTCCGTGCCTTTCCCTCTCAAGTTGTCCGCTTGAGGGTACCATTCTAGACTTCTATAGAAACCTTACTCTGATAATAACTATACATGCATCACGATCAAACCTAGCCTGAGTTAATAAGTTGTCCGCATAATAACCCTCTAAGAAAGCTTTGTATAAAGTCCATCGGGATTTCCTTAATCCCAACGGACGCAACCACAATATGTGCATTATTTGGAGAGATAAATGACGACATGCTAATCGTTAATGTGTAAGCAGTCGAATCCGGAGGGGGCAAGGGTCTAACTCTATTTATTTTTGCAAAAAATGAGGCACGAAGTCCCCAGGTTTGGCATGGTCTGAAGTATACCACCGTTGTTATTATATTGGTGGGAAAACCTTTCGCCGAGCGACAAAAATCACGTGAAAAGGGTTCTTGGAAATTTACCTTCCTTATTGGACATCCAACCAGCTGATCGAGGCTGCTACTATGCTCTGGGACGGAGAAAGAGCTGTATTCCGTTTTGGCAATATAGAAATGACTCCTCTTTTGGAGGAAATAGGAGGATTCGCTAGATTACCATGGGATAGTCCCGGTTTACTAGTGCCAAAAAACCGCACTACTAGGGGGTTTCTGAAGATGATGGGTCTGAAAAAGAATGATGACTTGGAGTGCCTGAAGAAGTCTTACATACCCTTCGACTTCCTCTATGAACGATATGGACACAGCAAGTATTACCGTATCTTTTATGATGAATTCTCCATCACTTCCCTAGGTTGGACTCATCGTAGGGTTTTTGTATTCATCGTCTGCTTTCTGGGTATGATAGTGTTCCCAAGCCAAGGCGACAGAATTCACACCAGGTTGGCTATGACAACCAAAGCTTTAATGTAGGGAATTGAGGGACAAACCTATACTATTGTTCTGATGATTGTAGCAGACATATAACGGGCCCTGGATCGTTGCCAGAAAGGGTTCAAACATTTTGAGGGTTGTAACTTACTACTGTAGATTTGGTTGTTAGAACACCTTCAGAGGGGTCAATACCGCCAAGACTTTCCACGAAGGCCATGGAACGATCACATAGCTTTCCACCATCCTAAAAGAATGACATTTATCCCAAACAGATTTGCACAGCCGGAGAATGCTACAGAATGGGCACAGTTTTTCAGCAATTTGACCGAGGACCAGGTTCACTAGATGTTCGAGTGATTCCCTACTAATGAATTCATCATCAGATCCAGGGATGTTCCATATTTGGTGTTGATTGGGTTAAGGGGAATACATCCCTATGTTTTTATCAGGGTCATAAGACAAGCTGGTAGAAAACAAGTCATACCACGAGTCTCCAAAATGAGTCATTACAGAGCAGATTTCCAGGATGACGCTATTCCGTACAAATGTGAGGCTCAACACATGTGGCATTTGAAGATTATCGTGGAAAAGGATACCATCGAGCCATATCGATATCACGCAGGTCATGTGTACTTCTACCCATCATGGTTTGAAGATAACATAGTAGGAATAGTCGAGCCAGGGATTGGTCAAGGAAACAGGGTCATAGATGAAGTTGTTGAAGCACAAATGAAATATGAGAGGCTACGCAAAAGAGTCCTTGAATCCGAAGCCAGGCATTTGGAACAACACAAGTTCGACATGGAGTCAATTAACGAGTGGAAGGAAATGGCTACAAGATCGGAAGAAAGGCTGGAGTATTTGGAGCAGGGTCTAATGGAACTGGAAGGAAAGATAAGGAGAAGGGTCGTAGGTCTCGAGTATTGAGGGTGACGTTTCTCAAATATTTTGAAATGTCGAAGACTGGCTCTTCGATTATAATACCTTTCGATCCGTTGTTTCTGTGACCATTCGAACGAGGGCAGCTTTTCGTCTTTCATCTAGGAATTCGAGGCTCGTATTCATAGCCTCGTGATTTGATTCCTCCGTTGCGTACCGAAACCTAAAGCTAGGTTCCCCGACTTCGACCAGGATAATAGCTTCGGCACCATAGACTAAAGAGATCGTGTTGCCCTCGTACTAGATTTCGACGTTGTTCGATACGCCCAAAAGACCTCGTGCAATATTTCTCTCCATTTTCCTTTAGCTTCGTTCAATATTTTATTTTAATTTCAAATGACGGTCTTGTTTGTCGATTCTGCCTGTTCGTTTCCACTAGGATGATACGGCGTTGACAGGATCCTTTTTATTTTATGGTCTTCGAAAAACTTTGTCACTTTGCTGCCAACGAATTGCTTTACATTGTCGCATACGATCTCGGCAGGCATTCTGAATCGACATATGATGTGGTCCCAGATGAAATTTATGACTTCTTTTTCTCTGACTTTCTCGAAGGCCTGTGCTTCAACCCACTTAGAGAAATAGTCAGTCATAAACAAAATGAATTTAGCTTTACCTGGGGCCGATGGTAGAGGACTGACGATATCCATCCCCCATTTCATGAACGGCCATGGGGATAGGACTTAGTGGAGTTGCTCTCCGGGCTGGTGGATCATCTGCGCATACCTTTGACATTTGTCGTACTTTTGAACAAATTCTATAGTGTCCTTTGCCATATCGACCCAATAGTACCTTGCTCTGATGACTTTGTGAACCAATGAATCGGCACCGGGATGATTTCCGTACGTGCCCTTGTGAATTTCCCGTAGAACATAGTCGGTGTCTCCTGGTACCAAACATTTTGCTAACGGTCCATCGAACATTCTCCTATTCAATGTTCCATCCTCGGCCAAGGTGAAACGTGCGACCTTCGTGTGTAGAGCCCTTGATTCTTTAGGATCCGATGGAAGCATCCTGTTCTTTAGGTATTCGATGTACTTATTCCTCCAATCCCAGGTTAGACTTGTGGAGTTTATTTCGGCGTGTCCTTCTTTTATTACTGACCTCTAATGTTGTACGACAGTCCCCGAGCTAAGTTCATCATCTTCGATCGACGACCCCAAATTTGCAAGGGCATCGGCCTCGCTATTTTGTTATCAAGGTACGTGCTGTAGGGTTCATTCTTCAAATCGATGCAGAGACAGTTGTAGTTTATCCAAGTATCTCTGTATTCGATCTTCTCGAACCTCGAAAGTTCTGTTGACTTGATTTACCACAAGTTGGGAGTCGCACTTGGCCTCGATGACCTCCGCTCCCAAGCTGTTAGCTAGATCGAGACCTGCAATCATGGCCTCATACTCGGCCTTGTGCAAAATGTTGCGAAGGGGTAGGTGGTTACAACACAAATTGGGTGACATTGAAAATATGGTTTTAATTTCCTAGAGGCGCTTATTAAAGCAAGCGCTAATTTCTCTAACTGTGGGTATCGGGTTTCGGCTTCACCTAGGGTCCGACTAACATAATAAATAGGAAATGCGTACCTTGCTCTTCTCGATCTAAAACCCCACTTACCGCTATCTTCGAGACCGCTAAGTATAAGTAAAGTTGCTAGTCCACCTTCGGGGTGTGAAGCAATGGCGGGCTCGACATGTATCATTTGAGTTCCTCCAAGGCCTGTTGACATTTTGGGGTCCATGCGAAATTGTTCTTCTTCTTAAGCAGTGAAAAGAACCGGTGGCTCCTATCTGAGGATCTCAAAATAAATCGACCTAGGGCTGCTATGTGCCATGTTAACCTTTGTATAGCCTTGACATTATCAACAACTGTGATGTCTTCGATTGATTTGATTTTATCAGGGTTGATTTTGATCCCCCGATTTGATACCATGAAACCGAGGAACTTGCCCGAACCGACCCCGAATGCAAACTTCTCCAGGTTGAGCTTCATGTTGTACTTTCTCAGTATGTCGAAGGTCTCTTGCAAATGTTTTAAATGGTTCTTTGCTCGCAAGGACTTGACTAGCATATCATCGATATAAACCTCCATTGATTTACTTATTTGTTCTTCGAACATTCGATTTACTAGGCATTGATAAGTAGCTCCAACATTTTTTAGTCCGAACGGCTTTACATTATAGCAATAGGTGTCGTATTTAGTGATAAACAAAGTCTTTTCCTGATCCTCCAGGTTCATTTGTATTTGATTGTACCCGGAGTAGGCATCGAGAAAACTAAGGATCTCATGGCCGACCGTGGCATCGATCATGCGATTGATATTCGGCAAAGGAAAAGAATCTTTAGGGAATGCCTTGTTTAAATCCTTTTAGTCTACACACATTCTAAGTTATTCCTCTTTTTAGGGACTACGACTACGTTGGCTAGCCATTCGGAATATTTTACCTCCCGAATGGACCCTATTTTGAGAAGTTTGGTTACCTCTTTCTTGATGAATGCATGCTTAACCTCGGACTGGGGGCTTCTCTTATGCTTTACTGGGCGGAACATCGGGTCCAAGCTCAGTTGATGCATTTGGTGATCTCCGGTGCGATCTCTGTCATATCTAGGTAGGACCAAGCAAAACAATCCATGTTATCTAAAAGGAATTGAACAAGTTTTTTCCTAAGCTCAGGGGTTAAACCCCGTGCCCAGGCATACCTTTCGATCGGGCAGATGCTCGATCAGTATGATTTGTTCCAGCTCTTCGACCGTTGACTTCACTGCATCAGAAACTCGGGGATTATGAAGGTTGAAGGTATCATATAATCATCATCCTTGAAAGTTTCCTGCTCCTCCGATCGGGCCGAGGCTGGTGACGGTGGTTGCTATTTGACTTCTTACTTTCCCTTTAACTCTGATCTATTTGCTGAGGAAAGAGACGATATCGGTACTACTTTATCGACTGCAAACATTTCTTTGGCGACGGGTTGTTCCCCGTACACCGTTTTGATCCCTTCTGATATTGGGAACTTCAAAGCTTGATGAAGCGTCGAGGGTACTGTCCTCGTGTTATGGATCCAAGGCCTCCCGAGCAACGCGTTGTACCTCATGTCGCCTTCGATCACATGGAACATTGTTTCTTGGATTGTCCCGACCACATTTACTGGCAAATTGATTTCCCCTTTGCTCTATGACCCTTGATCGAATAATATTTGCCGAGCTACCTGGATCAATCAACACACATTTGACTTAAATTTTATTCATAAGGATAGATATTACCAGTGCTTCATTGTGAGGTTGTCCGATCCCTTCTGCATCCTTGTCATTGAAAGACAAGGTTTCTTCTAGTAAGTAGTCCCGAGTTCGCTTCTCTCTCATGTTTGTCACCTTGGTGCATTTATATACCGGTCCTTGAGGAATATCGACCCCACCAACGGTCATATGGATTACGTGATGTGGTTCTTCCTGTTTGTTTTTCCTGTTTGCATCCCTGTCTCTGAAGTGATTTTTAGCTCGGTCGCTCAAGAATTCTCGAAGATGATCCTCGTTGAATAAGCGAGCTACCTCCTCCCTCAGCTGTCTGCAGTTTTCGATTTTGTGACCATAGGTACCATGGTTGCATATTTGATTAGGGTTCCTTCGAACTGGATCGGTCTGTAGGGTTTTGGGCCATCTAGTATCTTTGATCCATCCGATGGCTGATACAATACCCGATGCATCGATGCTGAAGTTGTATTCTAACAGTGTGGTGCTTCTGTGGGCTCGACATGTTTATCGAAGCCACTTTTACTCATGAGCCCTCGGGAGCTCTATCCTCGATCATTCCTTCAATCATTTGGAATGGGATTACGTCCTGAGCTGTTTCTTCTACGATCTGCGTTGTATGGTTGATACCTATCTATGTTTGATCGGGGTTCTCCATCGTTGTCCCTTTGAAATCTACCGACGGGCCTATTTGGGTAAACAGAACCGGAAGGAGTTCCCTATTGATCATCCTCGACCCTGATATTTGACTGGTTTGATTATGTACATCGGCCCAGGTTACAGCTGGATATTTAATTAAATACTGCTTTAGTTGTCGTGATGCGATCGAACTTCATTCGTTCAAACCTTGAGTAAAAGCTTGAACAACCCAATCATTTGTGACGGGGGATAGGTCCATGTGTTCCATCTGGAACTGAGATACGAATTCCCTTAACATTTCGTTGTCCTTTTGTCTTGCTTTGAAAAGGTCCGACTTCCTAGTTGCAACATTTATTGCTCCGGCGTGTGCCTTCACAAAGGAATCTGCAAGCATGGCGAAGGAGTCAATGGAATTTGGTGGCAAATGGTAGTACCATATCATTGCCCCTTTTGATAAAGTTTCTCCAAAATTTCCCAATTAAACTGATTCAATCTCATCATCTTCCAAGTCATTCCCCTTTATTGCGCACATATAAGTAGTGACATGTTCATTAGGGTCGGTGGTTTCATTGTATTTGGTAATTTCCGACATGCAGAATTTTTTTAGGATAGGCTTGGGGGGAAAGGCTTCTGCACAAACTTCTTCGAATACAAACCCTTTAGAATAGGTGGTGCCCCCGGTATTTAGTCAACCCGGGAATTGTATGTTTCTAGCTTTTTATCATTTTGCCTCGATTTTCTTTTCTCTTAATTTAATCTATTTAGTGAGCTCCTCAAGTATTTTCATAATAGTAGGATCAGCCCTCGGATCACTGGCGTTCAATCTCTCCGGTATAGGTTCGGCCCTACAAAGAGTTTCTAGTTCAGGCTCTGGTTGGATCCCACTTGGTGCTCGATGCTGATTCTGTAGTTGCGCTATAGCGTCTTGCTGAGCTTGTAGCATTTCAAATATCAATTGCAGCCTAACTCCACCGTCTTCTCTGCCCTGCATACCTCGAACCTGATCGAACTTTCCTGTGTACGCTACCTTCAGGATCAAGGCACAAATTTGCATTTAGGGCGACATGCGAACTGACATCGATGGGGTCTGCGATTGGTACTCCCTCGTGGCCAGCCTGAGGCACTTCGATCCCTGGGGCGGCTACATTAACATTTTCTCCATGGAAAGCGAGGCCTTTATCAGCGTGAGTGGGTACTGCTTGCGAGTTAGACATGTTGATCCTGAAATCAAAAGCACTCACAAGAACAAACGTAAAGTAGTTTATGTTACGAGAATTAATACCAGGCAATCACTATTATCCTTAGCTCCACGGTGGGCGCCAAACTGTTTACCCTAAAAATTGGATAACAATTAAACTTACAATGTGGTTTTAAGGAAACGTGATTTCACCTAATACAAATTGATGAATATGAAGATTAATAATGGAAATTGACAATAAGATAAAGCAAACCAGTGTTTGAATTGAATTCAGCCCTCAAGCTTGAGTACCCTCGAACTGATTGGTGCAAGAACAGTTAAAAGTATAACAAGCTGATGAATAAGAATATGAGCTAAAGAGAAAGTGTTATGTTGCTTTGATACGTGAGAACAATGTGTCTTACAAATGATTAGAACCCTCTTTATATAGTAGATGAATCCTATCTATGGTACAATTCTAATTATAGTAGTAAATCCCATGATTAACTAAACAACCGCCCTTGAATTGATCTATTCCGTGATTTCCGCCACGATCTTCGACCAGTCACGGATATCTCGCCTTTCCGTTCGATCTTGCTCGATGTCTGTCCTGCTCAACCTCGATCATTATCGATTACGATCTTGCTAGGTACCTCAAATCCGAACTTGGTGTCTTATCCTCGTGCCTCGATCTGATATATTCAGGGATCGATCTTCGATCCTTCATACCAGTCTCGATAAATCAGTAAAATCGGGTGATCCCGATTTTAACCGTATACACCTTCGTCAACTATTCGGTCAAATTTACCCCTAGTGTTACAATATCCGGCCGTACTTATAAAATTATCCCTAATCCTAATGGTTATTCACAATCTCCCAAGTTCCTTTTATTTAAGGCATTTATTCTTTTCCTTGATCCATCAATTTTGGAGTATGAAGAGGAGGAAGAGGAGTAGGAGGCAGCGTGCTTTATAT
Organism: Nicotiana attenuata; assembly: GCF_001879085.1. Classification (NCBI taxonomy): domain Eukaryota; kingdom Viridiplantae; phylum Streptophyta; class Magnoliopsida; order Solanales; family Solanaceae; genus Nicotiana; species Nicotiana attenuata. The sequence continues at coordinate 10,734,352 of NC_031997.1, read as the reverse complement.
ATATATATATATATATCAAGATCTTTAGTTATATTATAAAAAAGTGAGAGAAAACCAAAATTATAAATCTATTGGACAATAAATTTCATGTCATACTAACTAATACATCAGAATCTGTAGTCTCTGTTAATATGGACCAACTTAATTCATATCTCTATATTATGCATATCAGATTTTGAACTACTTTAGGCACATAAAAAAAATTATCAGTATTTTTATAAACATCCATACAAAAGAAGAAACCAAAGAATCATATGATTGCTTTTAAAGTTTACTCTGAAATTGTTACCTAATTAGTATTTCATGGGAATAGACTCGATAATATTATTTGCGAATTTAGATTCTCCCGCACTTTCGAGTTGTATATATGCATTTTGGTCTTTCATCTTTGAAATATCAATATTAGTAATGGTCCCCAAGTTTCAAAAATGGGCAAAAGATGGGACCTCGTGAATTCAAAGTCAATTATGGTCCATAAGAATGACATTTAGAATTTAATACTCATTTTTTGCTCTTTCATCTTTGAAACATTGTATATTTTCTTTTATTAGTTTGGCTTTTCTCGATTGCTCAAATTTTTATGGAGCTATGCGCTTTACTTTCAAACAAATATTGAATAAAACATAAGAATAAGTCTCTTAGCTTACATGAGGGAATTTTAGAGATTGTGGATAATTTTTAAAGGTTTGCTAGAGGTATGGGTAAATTTAGCCGGATAATATAACCGTAGGGTAAATTTGGCCGAATAGTATAGCGGTAGGGAGAAATTTAGCTGGATAGCATAATAAAAGATAAATGTAGACAATATTCGAAAATGGGTAAATTTGACACTTTTCCCTAATGTAGACAATTTTATANATATATATATATATATATATATATATATATATATATATATATATATATATAAAAGTGCATCAACTCAGAAATATCCCAGCACTCTGATCAAGTACCTATTCGAGTTGATACAATTATTATTGTTATTTACATTTATGTATTTAATTTTATATTGAAAATGATTTAATTATATCTTGGTGAAATTCAAAAAATTTATCAGCTTATTTTTTAAGAAATTAATTTGATATAACATACACACATACATTAATTAAATTAGTGCTGAGCAAACTTGTTATTTTAGACTACACCTAGACACAAGAAGGGAGTTAAATTGTGCCTTACCTAATTTTGCGTTCTCAAGAACCTAGTTATTTGAACTGTTCAAACAGACACAAACAGAAATAATTATGGAAAAGTAATCAACACAAAGATTTTTTTTTTTTACTTGTAAAACCTCCTTGCTCAAGGAAGTAAAAATCACAACCTACCCAGTAGGATTTTCCTCAAATCTCTACTAAACTTCAAACAATTTTAGGTTACTACTCTATAACCAAAGGAACTAACTCTAGTACCCTAACCCCAACAATCAACCAAATTGTAGCAACCCCTTCCAAAATTAACTCTAGCATATGAAGCTCACAAAAAACAAAATTTCAATAATAACTTACTATCACACCTCCTTAAAAATTGATAGGTTATAATTCAGAATACTTGACTCAACCTAACAACTAAAGAATCCCAACAGCTTCATATTCAGGAACTGGTTCTTCAGTTGGTTGGCTTGAATCTTCAGAAGTACCTTTTTGATGTGATTTCTATTGTCAGAAGTATTCTCAGTGATCTTTGACATTAGTAGTAGTCTTAAGTGCGTCAAAAAGTCTTTTATTTATAGTTTCAAGGTTGACTGAAAATCTTCTTCAATTAATGCTCCAAAAGCTAGTATATTTCGATTAAGGAAAATCTCTCCTATTTAGACTAGGTTTCCTTATTGTTTTCAACTCTTCAACTATTTTTTCCATACAAGTATTTTCCAATAAATACAAATTTTTTTTTTGTGCACAAAGTTCTCCAATATGCGTATTCCTTTTAGGACACGAATAGAATCTTCTGGGAATTTCAACTCGCATGGGAATGCCCGGTTTTGCATCAGTCTATAGCATAACAACCAATTTCATTGACAACACTCTTCGTTGGTAAGTCCATGTTAGCACAAGGGACTCGCCCTCCATTCATCGCAACCCTATAGATGGCTAGGTATAATTTATTTTAAAGCCTGCAAACAGACAACTAACTTTTCCCTTTTGGCATCATCGAAAAAGTAAGACGTCAGTGAAGTCAATGAGAGAATGTAGTAATATAAAACTCATTGCCTCTTAGGCTATACTAACATGTATATATCATCAGGAGCATAAATGAGTAATCAAATTAAGAGTTAGCCTAGACGCACAACACAAAACTTTGCCAAAAGTAAGGAAATTTATATTCAATTTGTCATAGTTATACCATATAGCACATTAAGCTCAAAGGGCCTAAACCAAAAGACAGTTGAACGAACCCGTCAAATGGACAACTACATCAAAACAAAACAAAAATATTAATTCAGACACCAGCCAGAGAGGGGCATGACAAGGGACTGACTAAGGACAGACTGAGAAACCTAAGAGGACTGAGGACTAGCTTCTTTGCTGGAAGAGGATTCCTCCTAGAGAAACCACAAAAGCTTATTAAATCTAAAAGCAGATGCTTCCTGATCTTTCTTCATTTCCTCCTTCAGCCTCTTGTTTTCCTCCTTCAATGAGATAATTCTTCTCTCATCTTCTCCTTTCCATCATTAGCAGTAGCCAACTCCTCCAGAAGATTGTGACCATGGTCTTACTTTTAGTCCCTGGTGGCCTAGCAACACAGGCACACTCATTCAAGGTCTCATCATCAAACATGTCCTTTTTTGTTCCCTTTTAGGCCTCTTAGGGGAACTATAAAATGCTCAAACACCTTAGTCAAAAGAAACCCATAGGGCAGAGCATGTGTACCCTTTTCCTGATCAGTAGCCATTTCCATGCGCTTTAGCATCAAAGATAGGAGGTTAATTGGTATGTTCTTATCAAGAACCTCCATTACTTCCAAATCCAAGTAAGTGGCCTCATGCATGCAGTAGGCAATTGTTCACAAACTCAAACAACAACTTGTGAACTAGTTTTATCTCCCTCTTACCTACCTTCCTTGTCATATGCTTCTCCTTTTTTGAGCATACTTGTTAGTTAAGTACACAGAATCTACCTTCTCTCCCAGCTCAGGCCACTCAGGCCTCACATAAGTAGCAAAGCCATCTACTAGCACATTCAGAATTTACCCCAGTAATTTAGCATCAAGAACCAGGTCCACTCCCCTCACTTCAGAACTCATTGTGCCATCCTTCGGCATATTGAGGTTTTTATAAAAGTGAAGCATTGCTTAACCATAAATGACTGAAAGTGGGCATGAAAACAGGTGCGTCCACCCCTGGACCTTCAACTTATCCATCAACTCCTTCATCCTAAAGATGGTCACAACATTACTTGACCCTTCAGCATCATCAACCCAGCAAACCACTCCTCTTTTCCCATAATAGCAATTTTTTTCTGAGGCTTTTTCTGCATTCGGAACTGGTTCCTTTCTCTTCTGGCTCGGAAATTGCAGCCTTTCTCTTTTTGGAGGACTTCTCCTTGGGATTGAATGAAGATGATTTAGCATTCTTCTTCAATTTTTGTTGAAGAGGGACTTCCTCCTCCCCTTCTTCTTCTTCTTCATCGTCTTTTCCACTTACCAGATCAACTTCCTCCACATCAGACTCATCAACCTATCTGAACCCGTCTCTATCTTTCTTTTATATTTTGCTCTCCTCTAAGGCCTTTTCAAGTGTTGCCTCGCTCTTCTCTCTAGTTACATCTGTTCTTCCTCCCAGTGCAATAGACCCAAAGGTAAGACTGCTTTCTTTGACACAGTCGTTACCCACTTAAGGAGGGTTTCCTCCTCATACTTGTTCATCTCCTTCATCCTAGCAATCATGTTCACCAGGACCTCATCATCACTGTCATCACTACTCTCCTTCCTAACTTCTGCTTCATCTTCCTTTTCCTCTTCCTCCTTAGTGTCAGTCCAATCAAGGGACTCAATTTTTTTCTGGATCAGCATTCAAAGAACCAGGTTATTGAATCTGACCTGTTTCATGTACGATCACCTCTTCAGCATCTCTAACTGCAAAAAATCTCTCCATCACCAGCAGTAGAAGAACCTGGTTATTGTCCATGGGCTTCTGGTGCTTCTACTCCGGCACTAACACTCTTCCTTTAATATTTCACCCTAGGTTCTCCCACTGTTTCTTCATGTGTCTCCTCAGTCACATTACCAACAAATTTATCACCCTCTTTCTCTTTCACCAACTCGCTAACTTCGAGCGCCTCTGCCTGAATCTCAACTTCTGCTTCCTCACTCAACTTTTTACTGACTACCTCTTCTGCATGTTCAGTACCAACTGCTTGGTCACGTTCAATGTTCGCTTCTCTCTCAATTTGTGGCTCCTCAACACCTAGATTTCCACTTTTAGATCCTTTACTTTCTTCTTCATCGAAGTAGTCAACCAGTCTAGTGAAAGTTTTTGGGCCATTTGGTGGAGAGGATGGTTCTTGGGCAGACCCGATTTGGGTGGTTGTGGAAACAAGTATAGTAGGGTTGGGAGTAGGATTTGTGTCGTTGTTTTCAGAGAAAATTTTTATAGGTGAGTTAGTCATTGCAATGAGTTTTGTGATTTTGAAGGAAGAAGGAAACTAGGGTTTTTCTTCGTTCGATCTTGGGAATTTCTCGACCGATTTTGATCGAATTAGAGCTGAATGGAGAGAAGAGGGGTTTTATAGAGGATGATTTGATAGTTTTTCAACCTTGATTTTTCTTTTAATTTATCCTAATCTTGATCTAAAAAGGGAAAGAGGATAACTATCATATTTTGAGATTTAAAACTGGCGGTTAGGAAATTCGATTGGGCAGCAGACACGTGTACAGGGATGCTTAGGAAACTAGTCCCGATTATACACAAACTGGAGCTAATCATTATTACCCTGTGACATGACAGTTTTATTTTGGAACCCGGTCCACTTTTAATTTCTTAGGGTTAGAGAGATTGGGTTACATAATACAAGCAAAGTTAGTGTGAACTTTGTTTGAATGACGTGGTAGTTTAAATGTTAAGTACAATAATCAATTGGAAAGGGGCTATACACATGAGTGTCATACAATCAGGTTATTTGACTAATTTCCTCAATCTTGGTTGAGAGAACTTTTATTTGTCCAGGCTTTTTCCATTAGATTACATATCGATGCCGTAGAATCAATATCATGTGTTCATACCAGTTACAAAATAAGATTGAGTTAAATATTATTCTGCACATTTACTTACTAGACAAATTATTTAGACATGGCCAATCATTGAGGAAAGTCAAGAATGTTCTAATCCATTTTGATCAAACCAAGATCTAGCGGTTTCTTTCAAAGTGATCCCTGTTCAAGCTTTGGTGAATATGTCAGCAATTTGCTCCTCGATCTTGCAGAACTCCATAGAGATGTGACCTTTCTCAATATTTTCTCTCAAGAAGTGGTGCATCGCATTAATATGTTTAGTTCTCTTGTGATGAACCGAGTTCTTAGATATATTCATAGTATTTGTATTGTCACAAAATATGGCGACCCTTTCAAATATCACCCCATAGTCTTCCAGTTGTTGCTTAATCCATAATAGTTGAGCACAATATGATGCAACTGCTACATACTCAGCTTCAGCAGTTGACAAAGCCATTGAATTTTGTTTCTTAGATTCCATGAGATTGAGCATGACCCAAGAAAGAGAGTCATCCCTGATGTGCTCTTCTGGTCCACCAAGTATCCAACATAGTCAACATTTGCATATCTAATCAATTCGAAAGAGTCTCCAGTTGGGTTCCAAAGAACCAGGTCTTGAGTTTCTTCAGATATCTCAAGATTCTTTTAAAAGCCTTCAAGTGCGATTCTTTTGGACTTAATTGGAACCTTGCACACAACCTATGTTGTACACAACATCAGGCCTACTTGCAGTCAAGTAGAGTAAGGATCCAATTATACCTCTGTATTTCGTTTCGTCAATAGAGGTTCCAAGTTTATCTATATCCAACCTGGTTGCAGTGGCAATGAGAGTATCAATCGTCTTTCCATTGTCCAGGCCAAACCTTTTGTGTAACTCCTTCATGTATTTTTGTTGGTGTATCATGGTTTCCTTTGCTGTCTTCTTAACTTGAAGCCCAAGGAAGAACTTTAATTCTCCTATCATACTTATTTCTAATTCAATTTGGCAAATGCATTTCATAAATATTCATTCATGGATCCAAAATTAATGTCATCGCATATATTTGTACTATCACCAGGTTCTTGCCACTTCTCAATATGAATAACGTGTTGTCAATTTTGCCTTGTGAGAACCCATTCCTCAAGAGAAACTTTGACAGTCTCTCATACCAAGAACTTGGAGCCTATTTTAAGCCATACAATGCCCTTGTCCGTATTGTACACATGATATAGGAACTCATGACTTTCAAAACCTGGAGGTTGTCTCACAAACACTTCCCCTTTTAAGTACCCATTTAGGAAGGCACTCTTCACATCCATTTAATATAGTTTGAAACCCATGTATAATGCAAAGTCAATAAGTATTCGCATTGCCTCCATCATGGCAACAAGAGCAAATATTTCATTATAGTCTATCCATTCTTCTTAATTGTAACTTTGTACAAAGCTTCTTGCCTTATTATTGGTAATATTTCCTTGATCATCCTGCTTGTTCTTGAACACCCACCTAGTTTCAATGACTGCTCTGTCTTTTGGGATGGAAACAAGGTGCCTAACTTTATTTTTTTTTTCATCTGATTGAGCTCCTCCTGCATGGCCACTATCCAATCTGTATCTCCAAGAGCTTCTTTAATGTTCTTAGGCTCCACCATAAATATATAGGTTGAAAAGGCAATTATGTTTCTGAATTTTAATTTTGTCACCATTCCATAATCAACTGGTGTAAGCACATTGGTCTGTGGATGGGAGCTCTGATGTTTCCAGGACCTTGCGTGTGGACCTTGAAAGCCAATGTTTTCTTCATTGTGTATGTACATCTTGAACAGCTTCTAGAGGTCCTGGTTCTTGCTCTAGTTTAGCAGCAACCTCTAGTAGTCCTTGGTTTGACTATTCCTCATTGTTTTCAGTAGGACCAAACTCTCCATCATCAACAACATGTGTTCCTTTGTCAGTGAAATGGTTAGATTCACAAAAAATTAAATGAATACTTTCTTCAACATACTTCCTTATTTTACTCTACACTTTATAAGCTTTACTATGTTGTGTGTAACCCATAAAGACACCCTCATTACTTTTAGTATCAAACTTTCCTAGAGCCTCTTTGCCATTGTTGTGTACAAAACACTTGCTTTCAAAGGCTCTTAGGTGGATTACATTTGGTTTTCTACTCTTAAGTAATTCATAGGGGGTATTATCAATTATTGGCCTAATCATGCACCTATTTATGATATAGCATGCAGTACTCACAGCTTCATCCAACAAATTCTTAGGAAGTCCACTACTGATTAGCATAATTCTGTCTATGTCCTCTAGAGTTCTATTTTTTCTTTATACAACACAATTCTGTTGTATTGTCCTAGGAGCAGAGAAATTATGATCTATGTCATTTCCAACATAGAACTCCAATAAGTTAACATTTTCATTCCATGGTCAAATCTAATGCTAGCTACGTGATTGTTCATTTTTCTATGCAGTTTCTTCACAAAAGGCACAAACATATCATATGTTTCATCGTTAGTTACCTGAAATATAGTCCATGCAAATCAGGAATAATCATCAACAATTACAAGAACATACCTCTTTCCACCTTTATTCTGAACCCTCATTGGTCCACATATGTCCATGTGAAATAGTTCAAGAGGTCGAGAGGTCCTTACCACTTATTTGGATTTGAATGATGATCTGACCTGCTTACCTTTAGCACAAATACCACAAATTTTATCTTCCCTGAATTTTGACTTGAGCAACCCAAGGAACAGGTCCTTGGTAATTGATATTTTCAATATAGAAAATATGAACATGCTTTGTGCCATAGAAAGGAGTCAGTATCAAATTCATTAAGACCTGAGAGTTCATTTTTAGGTGAAGACATGATATCAACTTTTTAAAAATTTTTGTGCATTTTCCTTGAAGAACCAGGTTTTCAGAATTTTCATTTGTAACCATACAATTCTTAGAAGTAATGAGCACTCGGTTTCCTTTATCACATAATTGAGTCGCTCAACAAGTTGTGCTTCAATCCTTTATACATTTTTAATACTATGAGAGTGGGACTTATAAACCTTACCTATGCGATTATATTTACCTTTTTGCCATTTGTAAAGCCCAAGCTCCCTCCTTCATAGGCTCTTAGTGTGAGGAAATTGTCTATATTTCCGGTCATGTAGCGAGAGCAAGCACTGTCAACATACCACCAATTTTTACTTGGTCACGACCAAAATCGCATCATAGAGGTCATGATGACACCTAATCTCTAAGACCAGGTAAGCCTATCACAAAAAAATAAGCAAAATATAACAACTTTAAATTAACGAAAACTGCAAAAGATAGTACCACCAAATGTGGATGCAAAAATCAACATCCCAAAACCTGGTAGTACTGAGTCATAAGCTCTAAATGGAATACATATCAAGTCTGCAAGCGTATAATACTATTTGAGATACATAAATAGTAGAAATAAAGTAAAAAGGGTGACTTTGAGGCCTGCCAACGAAACATAAGTACCTCGATCTGCACAAAGAATGTGCAGAAGCGTAGTATAAGTACAACACAGTCAGTACCTAGTAGGTATCAAGACTAACCTCGGTGAAGTAGTGACGAGTTTCAAGTCATGTGATACTCACTAGTTAATAACGTATACCAAATATCAATAACTGGCAATGGAATAAATAAGGGAAACTAATAACAACCATCTCGTAGAGCATGTAATGGCAACTCAGTGTAGAAAAAACCATCTCAGTCAACAAAACATCAAAAATGAATGGGGCGTGTGATAGCATATCAAATTCAACAAACAATCATAAATAAATGCAAAACCGGAACTTTTGATAAACAAGTATGCGATCGAAACATCAACCTCGATTCAACACATAATCAGCATCAAGATAGACACCCTGAATCATCACATAACATCACCAACAAGCCACCTTTATTCCGCCGCACGCGCACATAATAATGAAATAACTCCCTTATTTTACCACGTGGGAAATTCGAGAAAATCCACCCTTATTTTGCCCCACGTGAACTACAATAGACACAATCACAAACACCTTGTACTGACACCTCCAATCAATCCGCTCAACACATCCACATATACCACAATAACACAAAATAATAACGCCAACATTTCATCAAGATATAAGCTCAAAACTCATCATCAAACTGCACAAGGACATAACAAACAAACATAAAAGTGTAGAGGGGTGTTCAACCAATAAAGCATGACTATGGCTAAGTCAAGTATACTGGTCATAATCATGTAGTCACAAAGTGGTTTAAGCATGTTTCATATAGAAATAACCCCAAATCAAGACATATTATTGGCCTAGAGTCTAATCCGGTCATAAACCACACATACGCCAGTATACATGCTCGTTTCCTCATGTGCATGTCGTTGTTCACATAACACAAATAGGCAATTAAGGCCAAACCATAAGTGGTATACTCCCACACAAGGTTAGGCAAGATACTTACCTCAAACAGGCCAATTCAATATCCCAAAAATGCTTTCCTTTAAAATTCATCTCCATCTAGCTTAAATCTAGCCAAAAATGACTCCATAATATCAAACAATGCTAAATGAATCAATTCCAAAAAATAAAGTCCCAATCTTTACCCAACTTCGGAAAAGTCAAAAAAGTCAACTCCGGGCTGCCCGGTCAAAACCCGAGTCAAGGAGTAGATTTTTACTACCCATAACCCCATGATTCCAAATGTATAATTAGTTTTCAAAATCGAGTCCAAATTAACTCTCAAATCTCCAATTTTTATTTTTCAAAATATGTTAAAAAATTCCCAAAAATTCCTTTCAAATTCCATGATTTAGGTGTAAATATCCGTATAAAATCAAGTTATATTATCAAAATTGAGTGAAAATCACTTACCCAATAGCTATGTGTGAACATCTCCTCCAAAATGCGCTTCCCACCTAGTCTTGGGCTCAAAATGTGATAAAATAAGACTAAGTCCCAAAATAACGATCTATAAACGAGTTGCAGATGTCGCATTTGTGACTTGAGGTTCGCAATTTCTGTCGCGCCCCTTTTTCTCGCGAAATCGGGTTTCGACGCATGACAACTCTTTTAAGGAAGATGTTAAACGAGAGAGTCGCCACCTAACGGGTTTGAGGTGCGTAGGGCACCTATTTTGCAGATAACTCTGTTTGACTAGTTTGCGCCATCAAAGATCGGGTAAGGGCTCGAAATTACCTCAAAGAGAAGGTGTTAGGCACTCTTCGAGGTCCACAACTATGGGTCCCGACCGAACTAAATTATACGAATTAGTCTATGTGATCAAGGACAGGAAAAATAAGGAATTTGGGAAGTTCATTATTAAATAATTGATTTAAAGACAAGATGGGGGGTCCTAAATTTTTAGCCTAAAGGATCACCCCGTGCAACATAAATAATACTTCCTAACTCCCTCGAGATGGGGTGTTACTCATATTATTCTACGGGCACAGACTATCATCTTCTGCTACCCGATTACTATCTTTAACTTGTTACCTAAAACGCACTAGTTGATTCTAAACCTTACCTTATGCGTGCACTACCCGTCCCATGCCTATGATCCAGGAGGCTTTGGACCTCTACTTAGGGAGTTCTAGACTTCACTTAGGCTGCTCAAAATGATAAAACTAATCGACATGCAAAACAAGTTGGACTTCATATATGAGCAGTTAAGGGCTCAAGTTAGCCTCCATACTTTGACAACGAATGCACGCAAACACATTGGGCATTTGTCAGTTGCAGATTTTAGACTAATTAAAGTTGGTGAATCCTATAGGTATGATCTCTATGTGATTTACGCAATTACTAACAATGGTAATCACAGGAATATGTTCAGAACTGCTTAGACGAGTCCTATAGGCATGGTTTCTAATAATGATAATTAGCACATGGTTGAAAATTCGACATTAGCACCTGAAAGAAACGAGCAGGATAATAACGAAGATTGATTTTAGACCCTATAGGCAGGATTTCTATAGTCATGATTGAGACTGATTTTAGATCCTATAGGCATGGTATCTAAATTGCAGATTATGAATCATGTAAAATAACAGAATCCTACACAGCCTAATGCATGTGCACAAATATTAGTCATTTAATATCCTTTAAGCATGGTTTCTAACAGGTAAAGGCAAAACACATTTGAGCAAAGTAGGGAACCTATGGGCAGGATTTCTAAAGCATAGTAATTTAACACATTTGAGCAAAGTAGAGCACCTATAGGCATGATTTCTATAATAATTGAACATAATAACACATTTGAGCACGGAAAAGCACCTATAGGCAGGATCTCTACCCATTTTAATGCAAATATTAAGATAAAACCCCTTTCCCGATTTTACTAATACCCCAAATGTTATTACAATAATTATTATAGACCCAAAATGAATAGGAATAAATACAAAGATAAATAACTATAGGGAGCCTACAGCAGGCCCAAAGATACACCCGGCCAGGCCTTCATTCCCATGGTTCACAATAGCCCATGAATTACATCTCCATTGACATAGGGCAGCTAGAAATCAATTGATTCACCCAGTAGGTAGAAAACAGAGTTGAGCATAGAGAACCAAGACCCTAGTGTGTCAGAGTTCCCAAGGGCTTCAAGAACCCAGGGCAGTGCTCATACGAGGGAGGTTAGTAGGAGAGATTCAGAGGGTAACTAGGGACCAAGTCCTAATGTGTCAGAGTTCACAAGGTTCCAATTGGACCCTGAGCAGTGCTCACACCAGGGAGGTCCAAGGATAGAACCTAAGTAGCCTTGGCTTTCAGCCGGCTAAGAAATAAGAACTCAAAGAGACCAAATAGTAAAAGAATAGAATGAGGTTAAGGGACAACACTGAAGGACAGAATCAAATTGAGCACATAAAAACAGGTAACAGAACATGCTTGGGTTTAAGAACAGACTTAACAAAATTTGAGAAAAAATAAGTTCAACCCATAATGCATATAATAACAAGACAAGTTGCAAGACGGACTTATAGTAAGAAGAAAAAAAAAGAGTTCGGATTATGCTAAGTGTAGAAGGCTAGTGTCACAAGAAGGAATCATATCAATTGGCAACAGAACCTAATAGGCTGAGAACTAATTAGAGCAATTACTGGGGAATCAAAACAGGTTACATCACAGCCAATTCAAAAACGGACTTGTTACATACTTGATGAATACATTCATTCTTAGTCAGTTAATCCATAGAAAGGGGATTTGAGAGCATGTTCAAGTGGCAATTTTAAACAGTAGAGGGGTGGCTATCAATAACACATAGGCTAGGCAGAATTAAAAAAAAATTAATCAACTCAGGTCTAAACATGTCTCAAACTACAAACGTAATGATATTTAGATTAGCAAAGCCTAAAATTGAAATAACACATTGAACAAAAATTTTCAGAAGTGAAAACACATGTTAAATTAGAATGAAATGACAAAGGTTTGGTAACTCACCAGTTAAATGAAACAAGAAAGAAAGGAAGCCCACGGTGTTATGAATATCAACAAAAGAGCAAGAACCTAGAATTCTGGCCTTGGCTTTCAGTCGGCCATGAACCAAAGTGCAGAATAAGATTGTTAAAGAGCAAAGAGCAAACATCTTTTATTTTTAGTATTTTTCTTAATGATTCGAGAATTGTTTCAAAGGGGAATGGGGAGGGGTTTATATAGTGTAGAAATCGAACACATAAACATCGAAAATCATCAGTCTAACACTAGAAAGGAAAGCAATGGAAATCAGGAAGGAAAAGAGAAAATTTCAAAACCTTAATTGTAGGTAAAGACACAAATCGGCAGAAATCTAAAATAACTAAAAGGTAAAAATCAAATGCTGCATAAAATAAGATGAACATAGACAGAAATACCATTTAAATCAATAAATTGAACCAGATTTGGTTCGATTTAAAAGAATCAGAAACCCTAATTTTAGGGTAAGTAAAAAAATCGGTAGAGAAGAACAAATTCACACACATAATAGGATGCATATAGACGAGATAACACTTAAAATCAAAGAATCGAACCAGCTTTGGTTAGATCTAAAAGAGATCTGAAACCTTAATTCTTAGGGTATGTAAGAATCACAAAGATACATAGAGATTCATGCCATAAAAGAACAAAAACGAACACAGATGGAAAAGGTCAAGGAATTGAATCAGCTTTGGTTCGAAGTTGATGAGATCCGCTTGCCATGTTTAGGCAAGCGGTATATAGAGGTTCCAATACTAGGGGGAAGTATAATATGACATGAAACAGCTATGTAATCCCATGTCCGTTGGGATTAGGAGAGAAAAATTGGGGGGAGACGGCTAGGGTTTGGACGGAGAGATGAGAGGATCCAAAGGCGGCGAATGGTGAAGAATAGTTTAGGGTTAGGGTGGTTTGGTTAATTAAAAGGGTATGAGTAATATGGCCGTTGATCTCAGAGATCAACAACCACGATTAGTTGGGGTTCTAGGTCAGGTTAGCTTAATTAGTTGGGCTGGGGTTGTTTGGTTTGGGCTCAAAGGTCATTGGGTTGGGACTGGGTTGCTTAGGTCCGAAATTAAGGTGAATTTGGGGCCAAATTTTAAATACCCAATATTTAACAAATAAATAATTTATAAGAGTAATTAATAAATAACAAAAATATCATTTGTGCATGAAAATAATTAAAAATAATTACTTAACATTATAAAATATATAAAAAATCATTTTCTGCAAAAATAATGTAATTATATATGCATATGGGCTATTATTGCAAAAATGTGCAATTTAGCCTTAAAATGTAATTATAAGAAATGCACTGACAATATTTAAAACCTCATATTGGTAAAAAGGATAAGTTTAGACGATTAAATCACCATAAAAATAGTTTGGAGGATAATTATTGAATATTTATATATAATAAAATGCAGGAATAAATTGGCTTAAAATCTTTAAAAATTATGAAAAATTATAAAAAATATTTGTGTGTGCCTATAAATTAAATGATGATGCATATCCACTATTTTGAAAGTATATGTATATATATTTAAAATATGAGGAAAAAATTGGGTATCAACAATTAAGACTTACGGCCTGCAAATGCAATGCCTGACAAGCAAGAGAGAAGTCGCAATTGTGACGAATAGCTTCGCAAAGGCGAACTCCCCTTATAATAACACAAAGTCGCAAATGTGACTGAATGATCGCAAAAGCGATTTGCCCAGGCCTAGTCACCCTTTGCAATTGTGAGGCTGGCTTCACAAATGCGAAGCCTGCTACCCCCTTCCCATTTTTTCAATTGCGATCATGACCTCGCAAATGCGAGGCTCACAAATGCGAAGTGTTTCTCGCATTTGCGAGACCTGCAACACCAAAAAAACTGGACCTCAACCCAAAATGGTCTGAAATACATCTGAAACTCTCTCGAGCCCACGGTACTACACACCAAACATCCAGACAAGTATAAAAACCTCATACAAACTCGCTTGCAAGCTCAAAATACCAAAATAAAATAGAGAACCATGAATCGAAAACCAAAACGCATCAAAATTACAATTAAACTCAAGAACTTCTAAAATTATGTAATGACCCGACAAGTTTTTTTGCGCATTTGCATTCAAATAAGTGGTTTAAGGTCATGTGTAGCTTCAAATAGTACATTATTAATCACGTGCATCGTCGCTTTTGGTTTTTGAGTAATTCATGATTGATTTTGATGAACGATTCTCAACTAGAAAGCTTTAAGTTGGAAGAGTTCACCAAGTTTAAGTTTTGTGTATTTGTCCTTGAATTAGAGTTTTGATGGTCTATTAGGTCTGGATGGTGATTTTGTAATTGGGCATATGCCCTGATTTGCACTTGAAAAGTTTATAAGATTGACCAGGAGTTGAATTTGATATTATGAGGTTCGGATTGTTTTTTGGGGAGTTGGAATAGGTTCGTCATGTCATTTGAAACTAGTGTGCAAAATTTAAGGTGATTACGAGTTGTTTAGACGTGTTCGACGTAGGTTTAGAATTTGGAAATTTGAAATAGTTCATTAAGCTTGAATTTAGATGCTATTCATCATTTTTGATGTTATTATGCGTGATTGGAGACCTCGAGTAGGTCCGTGTTATGTTTTAAGACTTGTTGATATATTCTAACGGGATCCGGAGTGGTTTTAGATCATTTTTTATTTTATGGTTGATTGCTGTTTTTCTCTATCATCTGGTGTTGAGGGTGTTCATCGCGATCGCGTGGAGAGGGTCGCGATCGCGTATTGTTCTGGTAGCTGGATGGAGGTTCTCTTTTGTGTTCGCGAGTATGGAGTCGCGTTTGCGGTCTTTGAGGCTTTAAGCCTTCGCGTTCGTATGAGGGATGACGCGTTCGCGTAGTTCTGTGAGGTCATGAGTCTCGATCTTTGGCGGCAGTCAATTTTTCATGCTTCGCGATACTGATGATGTTCCCGCGATCGAGAAGGGTTTACCTGGACATTGCATATAAGTACTTTATTTCAGACTTTGAGCTCATTTTATAACATTTTGAGATCTAGAGCTCGGTTTGGTTGATTGTTTAGGCGACTTTTATGATTTGGATTGGGGTAAGTATTTTTGACTCAGATTGATTATTTTACATGATTTCTTTGTTGATTTTGACATTTGATTGATTAATATAAAAGAGAAATTGGGGGGGAGGGGGTTTGCCAAAACTTTTCTAAAGTAAATTAACGGGTTTTGAACATCGATTCACAGTCGGATTTGAGTGAAATTAGTATTGTTGGACTCGTATTCGAATGGGTATTATGAATTTGTGATTTTTGTCGAGTTTCGCAGTACGAACCTGGGTTAACTTTTTGGTTGACTTTGAGTATTTGATAAAAGAGTTTGCCTTTATCATTTGGGTTTTTTTCCTATGGCTTTATTTGATGTTTTTGAGTTGCTTTTGTCTAGTTTTGAGCGGTTCAGAGGTCGATTCGTGCGGGATGGAATTACTAGGGCATTATTTTGGCTTGTTCGAGGTAAGTAACATATCTAATCTTGGTATTTAGTGTAAATATCCATGAGAACTATGATATTTGAGATGTGTTGAGGGTGATGCACATGCTATGTGATGGATGTGTGTGCGTGCACCGGGGTATTCATGATCTAGGTAGTTCTTAGGCTATTGTATGCCTTGTCTTGCTATCATGCTTCTTTGATATCATGTTTTCTCCATTTGTATGACTATATGAGTTATTATGCATGTTAGAAATCATGTCACACTAGCTACTTAATTGTTTGAGACATAATAGGGCTATTCATTCCATGTTGAGCTATTTGCCTTAGCCGTAATCATATTGTTCGGTCATGATAGTTATATTCACATGTTATGTCTCTGTCTTTGAGCACTTTTGATATGCCGTCTCACATGCTATTTGTGTCCATGTACGTGACACAAGTAGGAGCTAATTTTATGGCACATTGCGATATTCCGTGTTGTATAATTTTTCTGTGAGATATTGGCATATAGAGACTTGAGCGGACTAATGGATGATGTGGGACACAGAGTCATGCTGTGAGTTATGTTTGGGTTGAATGCCGCAATGGATTGATCTTTGGATCAGGTTGCACACTGCAGTGGATTGATATTTTGATCCGGTTGCACGCCACAATGAGCTCATATTTGGATCGGGTTGCACGCCAAAATAGATTGATATTGATTATTAGTTAGCGCTTGGGCAAGGATCCGCCCCTCTAGAGTCTGATATTATAGTGAGCGCATGCACCATGACTTATATGTGCTTTTGGTAAGGGGTATTTGTGCTAGGCACCCGCACAATATCGAGTAATTGTGTTTGTGATGGCGAGGGGAATATGTGCCAGGCACCGCGAGCGTGCTGAGTGTGAATGTAATTGACAGCTTCACTGTGGTGTTATTGACTGGACATGCATATTTGACATGTAGGCATAGAGATGTATTTTTCTCATGTTAGATGGCAACATGGTGTTATTGACTTGACATGTAGGCATAGAGATGTATTTTCCTCATGCAAGATGGTAATGAAATGTCTTATTTGTTGTAGAAAGTTTGGAAAGTCACAGTTTCCATGTTGAAATCATATTTTAGTGATTTCAGAGAATGATTTGGACTTTGACTTTTATACTTGGAAAGCATGTCTAATTTTCGTATTTGGATACGAGCTGAATATGATATCTCTTGAATGGTTTTATTCTATTGTCATCATTATATCATGTGTTGTTATTTATCATTGGTGTTCGACACTAACCTTCTTCTGAGCTCGTCACAACTTTCAGCCTGAGATTAGGTTTGTTGCTCATTGAGTACATAGGATCAGTTGTACTCATACTACACTTATGTACCTTCCGTGCATATCTTGAAGCTGACTTACGGTGGATGATGGGAAATGGCATTGAAGATGTACCTGCTTTCCAGATATAGCTACCACTTGTCTTTGGTAGTTTCAGATTTATAATCTATTTATGTATATTCCAAACTGATGTTGTATTTATTTTCATATAAACTTCGTCAATTTAAGTCTTAGTTGCTCATGACTTGTACTACCTATCCCTAGGTTATTGTATGGAATTCAGTTATTTCACTTATTTTTCTCTTATTATTTTCATTAGAATTGTGTTGACTGTTATTTGGCTTACCTAGCGGGTCAGGTTAGGTGCCATCACAACTTTATGAATTTTGGATCGCGACAAATTACAACCAAGCGTCCTATTCCCATCAAACCAACTTGGAATGAGACAAAACTTTGCGCACAAGTTCTAAATAACAAAATAGACTTATTCCAAGTCTCGAAACCACTAACTGAACCATTTAACCACAAAGTCAACTTACGGTCAAACTTAATAAATTTCTAGACCTTCCACTTGCCAACTTTTGGCAAAATAAGTCAAATTAACATAGGGACCTCCAAATCCAAATCCGGGAATATGCCCAAGTCCAAACTCACCATACGAACCTATTGGAACAAAAAAAATATGAATCCAAGACCGTTTGTGGCAAGTCAAACCTTGGTCAGCTCTTCCAACTTAAGCTTCCAAACTAGGAACTGAGTGTTCCAATTCAATCGAAGACCACAAAGAAAAATCAACCATCCCCACAAGTCACACAACAATGATTACACGTAGGAGGAGAATCAAATGGGGGAATGGGGGCTCAAACACACAAAACGGCCGGCTGGGTCATTACATTCTCCCCCTCTTAAACAAATGTTCGTCCTCAAACTAGTCAAGAATCACACTTGGGATATCAAAAAGGTGAGGGTATCGGCTCCACATATTAGGCTCGATCTCCCAAGTCACATCCTCGACCGATTGACCTCACCAATGAACCTTCAACGATGTAATATTCTTCGATCTCAGCTTTCAACCCATCATGTCCAAGATGGCCACTAGCTGCTCAACGTAAGTCAAATCCCCGTGCAATTGCATCGAGATGAAATATAGCACATGTGACAGATCCTCATATTATTTCTGAATCATGAAAACATGAAACAACAGATGAACTCCCGATAAGCTGGGGGGAAAAGCAATTTTGTAGGTCACCTCACAAACTCTCTCTAAGACATAAAAAGGGCCAACATACCGAGGGCTTAACTTTCCCTTCTTCCCAAACCTCATCACACCCTTCATGGGAAAAACTCAGGGTAGATCCTTCTCATCCACCATGAAGTCCACATCATTAGCCTTCTTGTCATCATAAATCTTTTGCCTAGACTACGCTGTACAAAGCCGCTCCTGAATCAATCTCACCTTCTCCAAAGCATCATGAACTACTAGTTGTTGTTGTAGGCGAACTCTGCTAATGGTAGAAACTGATCCCTCTGGCCCCCGAAATCAATTTTACAAGCTCGCAACATGTCCTCCAAGATCTGAATAGTATGCTCGGACTATCTATCTGTATGGGGATGAAATGTCGTACTCAACTCGATCTGTGTGCCCAACTCACGCTGCACGTCTCTCCAAAAATGCAATGTAAATTGCGTGTCTCGATCCAAGATAATATACACAAGCACACCATGCAGGCGAACAATCTCTAAAAGATAAATCTGAGCCAGCTGCTCCAAACTGTAGGTAGCCATGACTGGAATGAATTGTGTAGACTTGGTCAACCTGTCCACAATGACCCACAAAACATCAAATCTCCTCAAGGTCTGTGGCAGCACAACCACAAAATCTATAGTGACGCTCCCACTTCCACTCCAATATATCTACTCACTGAAGCAACCCACCCGGTCTCTGATGCTCATACTTAACTTACTAAGGTTTCAAACACTGTGTAACATGCTCCAGAATGTCCATCTTCATCCTTCTCCACCAGTAGTGACGTTTCAAATCATGGTACTTCTTCACGGCACCTGGATGAATGGAATATTGAGACCTATGGGCCTACTCAAGAATCATCTCCTGCAACCCATCCATATTAGGCACAAAAATCCGGCCCATAATCCTCAATACCCCATCATCGCCAATAGTCACCTCCTTAGCATCATCGTGCTGCACCGTGTCTTTAAGGACAAGCAAGTGGGGATCATCATACTGACTCGCCTTAATGTGCTCAATCAAGGACGACCATAATAGAACACAAGCAAGAACCCTGCTAGGCTCCGAAATATCCAACCTCACGAACTTGTTGGGCAAAGCCTGAACATTCAAAGCTAACGGTCTCTCCTCGTTTGGAATAAAAGCAAGACTCCCCATGCTCTCTAAATTTGTAATTACTCAAGGCGCCGGCCACCACATTGGCCTTTCCCAAATGATAAAGATTGGTAATATCATAATCTTTCAATAGCTCTAGCTACCTCAATTGCCTCAAGTTCAAATCCTTTTTCTTGAATAGGTGTTGCAGACTCTGGTGATCCATGTATACATCATAAGACACACCATAAAGATAGTGCCTCAAAATCTTAAGTGTGTGAACAATGGATGCTAACTCTAAATCATGCATACCATCCTGTATCAACACACAGCCAATGTCGACCCGTGAAATGTCACAGTAGATTGTATATGAACCCGAACCCAAAGGCAAAACCAGAACTGGACCTGTAAGCAAGGCAGTCTTCAACTTCAGAAAACTCTCCTAACACTCGTCAGACCACCTGAATGGAGCACCCTTCTGAGTCAACTGAGTCAATGGGGCAGCGATAGATAAACAAACCCTCTATAAAGCAGCGATAACACCCAGGCAACCTAAGGAAACTCTGAACCACAATAGCAATAGAAGGTCTAGGGCAGATCTAAACTACCTCAATCTTCTTCGTATCCACCTTAGTCCCCTCACTGGACACCACGTGACACAAGAATTCCACCGAGTATAACCAAAACTCACACTTGGAGAATTTAGTATATAACTTCTTCTCCCTCAAAGTCTTGATCACAATCCTCAAGTGCTGCTCATGCTCCTCCATGCTACGAGAATACACCAATATATTATCAATGAACACAATAACGAAGTAATCTAGATAAGGATGAAACCCGCTTTTCATTAAGAGCATGAAAGCTGCTGGGGAATTGGTCAGCCTAAAAGACATCACCATGAACTCACAATGCCCATAACGGGTCATGAAAGCCGTCCTAGGAATATCTGAAGCCCTAATCTTCAATTGATGGTACCTCGATCTCAAGTCAATCTTCGAGAATACCTAGAACCCTGAACTGATCAAATAAATTATCAATATGTAGTAGTGGATATTTGTTCTTGATAGTAACCTTGTTAAATTTGTTGTAGTCAATGCACATTCTCGAGGAACCATCTTTTTTTTATCACAAATAAAACTGAAGCACCCCAAGGTGAAACACTCGATTTGATGAAACCTTTATCTAGCTACTCCTGCAACTGTTCCTTTAATTTCTTCAACCCTACCGGAGCCATGCGATACGGTGAAATAGATATGGGTTGAGTTTCTGGTGGGAAATCGATACAAAAATCAATATCCATATCGAGTGGCATGCCCAGTAGGTCTATAGGGAACACATCTGCAAACTCTATTACCATGAGCACTGAATCAACATGAGAGTATCAAATCATACATCTCTAACAAAGTCTAAGTATGTGAAGCAGCCCTTCTCAACCACCAGTTGAGCCTTTAAAAAAGACACCACCCTACTAGGAACATGACACACGGCTGTTCTCCAGTCAAACCTTGGCAACCCCGGCTAAGCCAATGTCACGGTCTTAGCTTGACAATCAAGAATAGCGTGATATGGTAACAATCAATCCATGCCGAAACTTACATCAAAATCTACCATATAAAGTAATAGAAGGTCGACCCTAGTCTCATAGCCCCTAATAGTGACCATACAAGAGCGATAGACACGATCCAGCATAATAGAATCCCAAAGGGGTGTAGACACAAAACGGGAATATCCAAGGTATCAAGAAACATATCCAAATATGAAGCACATTAGGATGACACATACGAATAAGTAGAGCCCAGATTAAATAAAACTAATACATCTCTATCATATACCGGAACAACACATGTAATGACAGAATCTGATGCAACGGCCTTAGTCCTACTAGGGAAATCATAACAACGGGTCTGGCCTCTTCCTCTAAGACGTCCTCTACCCGCCTACCCTCCACCCCTAGCTGGTTGTGTAGGTGGAGTAGCAACTGGAGCGAAAACCATAGCCTCAGTACCCTATTGAGATCCACCCCTCCGAAGTCTGGACAATCTTTCATAATGTGCCTAGTATCACCAAACTAAAAACAACCCCTTTGGTACTGAGTTTGACTCGGACGACTAGAAAAACCGATGTAGGAACCCTGAACAGAAGGTGCACTGAAAGATGGTTCTCAGGTATGACTGCTATGGGTTCCCTGGCTAGCTGGAGCACTACGGGTAACCTGAAATACGGACCGAACCAGTCAATTGAAAAATCTTCTGCCAAGATATACCTTACCCCAGAGTAAGAACCACTAAATCCTCCAAAACTATGAGGTTTCTTAGCCTCCCTTTCCCATCTCTCCTGCCCGCGTGTATGCTTCAACTTATTAGCAATCTCCACAACCTGGTGGAATAGAGTCTCAGTCTCCAACTCCCCTGCCATCCCAAATTTGAGGCTATAGACCATCCCTCAACAATCTTACAAACCCTCTCTCTATCAGTGGAAACCAAGGGAGGTGCATGACGAGATAACTCTGTACACCTCATAGCATACTCGAACATAGTCATACTCCCCTAGAATAATTGCTCAAACTCGCTGCGACTCATCTGTTCGGGTTTGTGAATTAAATCCCTCAAGAAAAGATCATAGAACTGGGACCAAGTAAGTGGTGTTGTTCCAGCTGGTCTGCTCGCCTCATAGGCCTACCAGCATCTATATGCCGACCCCGTGAACTGAAAAGTAGTAAGGTCGACCCCGCTCAACTCCACCACATGCATAGTACACAAGAATACAATGATACTTATCCAAGAAACCATGTGCATCCTCAGAAGACCCTCCACTAAACTGGGGAGGATGAAATTCTAAAACCTCTCCAAACTCTTATGCCTCTTAGCTGACGCAACTGGCCATACCTCGGGATAAACTGCAACTACAGGCTACACTACCATAGCAAACGGTGTATGATAAGCAAGAGCTGGCTGCTCTAGTGCGCGCGCAGTGGGAGTCCGAGCTCCTCCTCCAAACTTTGAAGTAGGCGGTGCGACAGGAATCAACCCTGCTAGGGCCAAACTCCCAAACATACTCATAAAGTGTGACGAGGTCTCTTGGATCACCGACGTAGCAATAGGATGCTCAAGTGCAGGCTCAATATACTCGGGCTCCTGGTCCTCTACTGGAGCTACTAGAGGCACCATAACCGCTGCTCGAGCATGTTCCCTAGATGCCGCTCTAGATGCGGCACATGCCCCTCCTCGGCCCCGCCCTCTCGCAGCTCTGACAGGCAACACCGGTGCCTGATCAACCGATCCGGTAGAATGTGTCTACATCATCTGTATCAAATAGAAGAGTAAAGATTCAAATTTTGGAATAATCAAATTCACACATTACAAAATAAAAGAAAAGTTAAGTTTCCTGAGAGCCTAGTAGCCTGTCAAAGATAAGTACAGAAATCTCCATACCGATCTGCAAGACTCTACTAGACTTGCTCATGACTCGTAGAACCTATAAACCTAGGGCTCTGCTACAAACTTATCACGACCCAATTCACACCACAAGGTCATGATGACACCTAATCTCTAAGATTAGGTAAGCTTATCATAAAGATGATGAGAAGCAAAACATAATAACTTGTAATAAACAAACACTGTGAAAAATGATAATACCGCCAACGTGGATATAATGATCAACTTCCCAAAACCTAGTAGCACTGAGTCATAAGCTCTAAATAAAACACATATCAAGTCTCGAAGCATAAAATACTATTTGAGATACATAAATAGTAGAAATAATGTAAAGAGGCTTACTTCGAGGCCTACGAATGGAACATCAGGAATAATCAAATTCACATAGTACAAAATAAATGAAAGTGAAGTTTCCTGATAGCCTGGTAGCCTCTCAAAGATAAGTACAGACGTCTCCATACCGATCTGCAAGACTATACTAGACTTGCTCATGACTCGTAGAACCTATAAACCTAGGCCTCTGCTACCAACTTGTCACGACTCATATCGCCATAGGGGTCATGATGACACCTAATCTCTAAGTCTAGGTAAGACTATTACAAAAATAATAACAAGCAAAATATAACAACTTCAAATTAACGAAAACTGCAAAAATGATAGTACCGCCAAATGTGGATGCAACAATCAACTTCCCAAACCTAGTGTACTGAGTCATAACCTCTAAATGGAATACATATCAAGTCTCAAAGAGTACAATACTGTTTGAGATACAAAAATAGTAGAAATAAAGTAAAAAGGGTGACTTGAAGGCTTGCTAGTAGAACACCACAGATACCTTGAAGTCTCCAATAAGCTCAAGCATGCCTCTCTTGCGATCTGCTCGATCAGAAGTACTTGGATTTGCACAAATAATGTGAAGAACCGTAGAATGAGTACACCACAGTCGGTACCTAGTAAGTATCAAGACTAATCTCGGTGAAGTAAGTGATGAGGTTCAAGTCGTGTAATACTCACTAGTCAATAACCTGTAAAATATATCAATAACTAGCAATGCAATAAATAAGGGAAAGCAATAACAGCAATCTCGTAGAGCATGTAATGGCAACCCAGTGTTGAAAAACCCATCTCATTTAACAAATCATCAAAAGAAATGGAGCATGTGATAGCATATCAAATTCAACTAACAACTCATAAATAAATGCAAATAGACTTTTGAGAGACAAGTATGTGATCAAAATATCAACCTCAATTCAACACATAATCAACATCAAGATAGATATCCCTGAATCATCACATAACATCACCAACAAGACACCCTTATTTCGCTGCATGCGCACATGACAATAAAATGCCTCCCTTGTTTCGGCACATGTGCATATCGCCGCCCTTATTTTGCCATGTGGGCAACCCTAGAAAATGACACTCTTTTTTTGCCCCATGTATACTACAATAGAAACAATAGCACGGCAAACACCTTGTACTGACACTCCCAATCAATCCGCTCAATGTGTCGACATGTGTCACAATAATATAAAAAACAATAACACCAACATTTCATCAAGATATAAGCTTACAATGAAAGTGCACTAGGACATGACAAATAACATAAAAGTGTGGAGGGGTATTCAACCAATAAAGCATGACTATGGCTAAATCAATGATCATGTAGTGACAAAGTGGTTTAAACTTGTTTCATACTGAAAATAACCCTAAATCAAGGCATATTAACAGCCTAAAGTCTAATACGATCATAAGCCACACATAAGCATGCGTACACGCTCGTCACCTCGTGTACACGTCACTTTTCATATAACACAAATAGGCAATTAAGGCCAAATCCTAACGGGTATTCCCCCACACAAGGTTAGGCAAGATACTTACCTCAAACAAGCCAATTCAATACTCCAAAAATACATTTCCTTTAAAATTCACCTCCATCTAGCTCAAAGCTAGCAAAAAACAACTCAATAATGTCAAACAATGCTAAAGGAATCAATTCCAAACAATAAAGTTTTAATCTTTACCCAATTTTTGAAAAGTAAAAAAAAGTCAACCTCAGGCTCGGCTGGTCAAACCCGAGTCGAGGGGTAGATCTCGACTACTCCTAACCCCACGACTCAAAATATATGATTAGTTTTCAAAACCGGGTCAAAATCGACTCTCAAATCCCTAATTTTTATTTTTCAAAACACAGTAAATATTTCCAAAAATTCCTTTCAAATATATTCACACCCAATCCATCATTTGACCTTACTATATTCACTCAAGAAATTCAGATAGAAATCCTGACCTTCATGTCTAATGTAGTCAACCTCACCCTTGTGCCAAATTGGCGAGTCTTTGTCAATGATTTAGGTGTATGAACCATAAGAAATCAAGTTATATTATCCAAATTGAGTGAAAATCACTTACCCAATAGATATATTGAAAATCTCCTCCAAATATTGCCTCCCTCTAGTCTAGGGAATAAGACTAAGTCCCGAAATAACCAGCTATAAAGAGGTGCAGATTTCGTATTTACAACACCCGGTTCGCAATTGCGACCCATTGCCTGCAAATGCGATGCCTAATCAGCAAGAGAGAAGTAGAAATTGTGTCCAATATCTTCTTAAGGGCGGCCATAACACAAAGTCGCAAATACGACAAAATGATCGCAAAAACAATCGCCTAGGCCCAGGCTACCTTCGCAATTGCGAGGCTGGCTTCGCAGATGCAAAGGTTGCCAACTCCTATCCTTTTTTGCAATTGCAACCAGGACCCCTTAAAAGTGAATTGTTTCTCATATTTGCGAGACCTGCAGCACCAGCAAAACTTGGCCTCGACCAAAAATAGTCTAAAATATGTCTGAAACTCACCCGAGCCCTTGGGGATCCACACCACACATCCACACAAGTCAAGAAGCCTCATACGGACTCGCTCGCTAGCTCAAAATACCATAATAACGTCCGAAACCATGAATCGAATACCAAAACGCATCAAAATCACAATGAAACTCAAGAACTTCTAAAATTACGATCAAGCATCTGATTCCCATCAAACAAACTAGGAATGAGACTAAACTTTTCACATAAATTCTAAGTGACAAAACACATATATTTTAAGTTCCAAAACCACAATCCGAATCTGGTAGCCACAAAGTCAACTAACAGTCAAACTTAGAAAATGTCTAAAACTTCCACTTGCTAACATTCGGTAAAATGAGCCAAATCAACCTAGGGACCTCCAAATCTAAATTTCGGCATTCTCACAAGTCAAAAATCACAATAAAATCTTATTGGAACCAACAAAATACGAATTCGAGAACGCTTATATAAAAGTCAAACCTTGGTCAACTATTCCAACTTAAGCTTCTGAACTACGAACAATGTATTTCAATTCAATCCAAAAACCTCCCGAAAGTAAAACCAATTATCCCCGCAAGTCACACAACAATAGTTACACATATGAGTACCATCAATTGGAGAAATCGATCTCAAACACACAAAATAACCGGCGGATCATTACATACTACCTCTCACCTTAGCTTGGAACAATTTTCAAGGGTTATCTTTAGAAACCCAGACGAGCTAGGGTCTCTTTCTTTGGGTTCATCACTTTCTTTAGGTACACCGAAAGGGTTAACTAGTAGTTTATTAACTTTCGGTGGAGGACCAGGTTTCATCACTTTCTTTTTCTCAATATATGCAACATTTTTAGGCCTATTTGGATTCTAGATATGCATGTTTCTTTGAAGTGACCAATATTTCCACAGTGAGTGCAAAGGCGATTGTCAGAAATATCGACATACTTAATATGTTGATTGTATGGAATCATAACCATTGTACGTCCTAGACCCCTTTTGTTACTACTGTGGTTTTCATACATTTTAATATTGTTTGGGAAGGCATTTTTCACTTTATGTTTTTTCCTAATTTAAACTTGGCATTATCCAGATTTTCTTGAAGTGTGCTAGCCTTTTCAGATTCAACTAGAAGCTTTTTATTAGCTTCTTTTAGTTCACTTTCTAGTTTCTCCTGTATATTAGTGGCTAGGTCCTTACCTTTATTTGGAGCATTGAGCAATTTATTTTTCTCAGTTTCTAAGGTAGCCTTTTCATCTTCTAACACAAGAATCTTGTCCTTGAGATCAACTACAAAGACTTCAAGATTTTCTCTACTTATTTTCAAATCTTGTGTTCAAACCTAAGTGATGCATAGTCATTCATTAACTGTTCCTTTTAATCAGAAATCTTTAGGTATGCATCAATCAAGACACCTGACAAGGAAATCAATTTCTTTTTAGATTAGGTGTGGATCTTATCTTTGATATCTTGAAAGCATACCTCAGGTTCTTCTTCCTGATCAGCATCAGAGTCTGACTTTTCCATCAATGCGAAGAGATATTCTAGTTCTGAATCACTATCCTCTGTTGCCATCAATGATTGATCTTCATCTTCACTTCCTTCATCATTATCATCAGACTCATTAGTTGAGGTTGATTGCATGGCAGCCATAGCTCTTTTTACAATTTTTTCCATTGCCTTATTTATCATTCTTCGTTTAGGATCCCGGTCTCTCTTCTGTTCGTTTCCCTTGTTAGGATTGTTCTTCTTCCACTTAAGTTCCCATAAGGGGCAGTCTTTGATGAATTGATCTTTCTTTTCATACTTGTAGCATCCATCAGTGTTATTGTTATTTTTCTCCACGGCTTTGGATTTAGATGAACTTTCTTTTTTTCAAGAATCCACCTTTCCTTATTGCTTGCTGGAAACGTCTAGTGAGCCATGCCATATTATCTTCTTCAATGTACTGCTTCTGAGTGGTCTTAAGCACCAGGTTCTTGGTCTTGTGAGTTTAGCAGTTTGTTGATCAAGGTGATCCTGATAGAGCTTTAACTTATAAGTTTCCAAGTTTCCAATAAGGTCGTCAAGGCTTGTATTCCAGTTTCTAGATTCTGTAATTGCATTAACATTTCTGTCCCACAAAAGGGGGCAATATGCTCAGGATTTTCCTCACAATTTTGTTACGAGTAATAACTTCTCCAAGAGATATTAGTTCAATGATGATTGATGTGAGCCTAGTATGCTTCTCCATGATAGTTTTCCCCTCTTTCATCTTGAACAATTCATATTGTCTAGTTAACATATCAATCATTGACTGTTTCACTTGAGAGGTACCTTCATGAGCATAGGCAAAGTATCCCATATAGCCTTTGTATCTTTGCAAGCAGAGATTCTATTATATTCACCTGGACCAGTTCAACAAATCAGAAGCTTCTTAGCTTTGGCATTCTTTTGAACTCTTTTAACATCTTCTTCTGAATATTTTTCTCTTGGCTTTGGTCCAGTAGGAACACCCTATTGATACCCAATTTTTCCCCTATATTTCTAAAAAATATATAAAATAGTATATTTTCATAATCATCTAGTTTATGAACCTATACAAGCTTTTTTTATTAATTTTCTATAATTTTAAAGGCTTTAAATTAATTTCTTTCTACATTTTAGAAATATCTAATAGTTATCCTTCAAATTATTTTTGTGATGATTTAATCATCCAAACTCATCATTTACACAAACACGCATATTTTAAATATTTTATTTCATTTTTCATAATTACATTTGCATTTTAGGGCTAATTGCACATTTTTGCAATAATAGTCCATATTAATGTAGAATTATATCATTTATGCAAACAAAGATCTTTTATATTTTTATAATGTTAAGTTATTATTTTTAATCATTTTTGTGCACAAAAAAATATTTTTTTATTTATTAATTATTTTATAAATTATTTCTTGCAAAATATTGGGTATTTAAATAACAGCCCAAATTTTACCTATTTTCGTACCTAAACTACCAAACCTCAGCTCAATAACACCTAAGCCCAATCCTGCCCCTCCTCTCTTATAACCCGACCCCCCAAACCCTAGAGACGTTGTCTCTCACCCGCCCCGCCTTTGAACTCTCTCAAATCCCCCCTTCTCTCTGTCAAACCCTAGTCGTCGTAACCCTTAATCCTCTCCGATTCTGGATCAAACATGGAATCAATCCATGATCTACTTACCTATTTCGTAATACTCTATCATTATACACATGATTTTGGCATCACTTAGTTCTTACCCTGTTTTTGGCAAGAACAGGGCCGATTCACTTTGATTCTATGAAGATCTAGACGATCTTCCGTATCTATACATGTTAAATTGAACGATCCTTGTATTTTTTGTCCGATTCAAGGCGTCAGTCTCAACTCGGGTTTGAGATTTTCCCTTATTCTTTACTGATTTCTGGTTGATACTCTTCCCTTTCTTGTGTTTGACTGATATTTTCCTTATTTCTGTTTGTCCCACCGTGTTTCCCTTATTTTTACTTTATTTCGCCCTAAATCTGACTCTAATTGATCTTTGTATTATATTTTCCTTATTCTATTGTGTTCCCTTATATTAAGTGTTATTTGCATGATTATGTTCTCCTATTCTCTGTTAATTTACTAAAACTCTTGTTTTATGTATTATTTGCCCTAAAAATGATTCTGATTGATTCTAGCATATCTTTCCCTATTTGTGTTCGAATAATTTGTTTCCATGTTTACTTGTTTGATTTCTACTATATAAACCCCTCTCAGAAGAGGTTTTGAGGACCCGGACTTTGACTACTGTTTTCCACTACTCTCTCATTCACTCACTGTTACTTTGAAACTCGCTGAAACCATTGATAACCTCCTCCGGTGCAAGCACTGCTCGGAGCCCATTCTCGAGGCTCTTGTGAACTCTGAAGCATTGGGGATTTGGGGTTTTTTGCTTCTACACTCTACACTCTTTTAATCTTGCTACTAGTTAGTGTTTAAACTCTCATAATGTTTAAATTCTTTCCTGCATATGTATCTGAACTTTGATTCAACTGTGATGGTCTTCAACTTTGATGTCATTCTGTGACACATGAGAATAGTCTACTGTTATTTGCATTATGTGACCTCTCATATCTAGATCCTGTAGCTTCTTACACGTTAATTTTGGGCTCCAATATTGTGGTTGTATGAGTTTCTGCATATTGTGATTAACTAATGCTCTCTATGATTCGTGATCCTGTTTGTGTTATACTGTTTAATCCTGAGTTTGGTATAGTCTTATCCTCTATGTTTTGAATTGGATAATGCCTTGCCTGTTAACTTTGCGGTCCAATATTCTTTATCTTTTGTCATATGTTACCCTGCCAATATGCTAGTTAATGTTCATTATGTGATTATCCTGTAAGTTTGAAAATGCTTTTTCCAAACCTATTACTTTAGTATTATTTTCACTAGTTGTTTCCCTGTCTTGAGTTTAATTCTGGGGCTGGCTAAAAGCCAAAGCCCTTCCCCCTAAGTCTCCTACATCAACCTCCCTAGTGTGAGCACTACCCTGGGTTCTTGAAGCCCTTGGGAACTCTGATGCACTAGGGACCAAGGTTCTTTGCCACTTTTCCCAATTACTCAACTATGCACCCTTTCCATCTACTAGACAAGCCAATGGGTTTGTGTAAATTGTTGTCTTCTGGGACTGTTGATCAGCTCTGGCTACTGGGTTTTGGCTATTCTATGTGTAAATGAAGATAGTTTTTTGGGTTTAATTGTCTTTGACTTCTGGGCTATGTTGAAGCCTGATGGATATGATGTTGAAGGCCCAACAAGGCTAGGTGTTTAGTTGTGTATTTGGGCCTACTATAGGGCTGTCTATTGCCCTGTAATATTACTATTTTACTTATTAATATGCGTCTGTAATAATACTTTGTATAAACAATTGGGGTGTTAGTGAAAAGGGAATGGGTAGAATTCTAAATTTACATGCCATGGGTAGATAACATGCATATAGGACTTGACAATGTGTTTGCTATATGTGTTACTAGACTACATGAGCCCTATAAAAATCATGATATTAGGAGAAGCATACACACCCTACTTGTTTACTATTCAGACGCTATTTCTACTGTTGCGTGGTTATAGACAACATGAAGTAAGCACTTTGCATGACTACTCAGTTATTCACTAGAAAGCATGCCTATATGATGTATAATATATGCTTTGTCAACTTAGAAACCATGCCTATAGGAAATCACACACTTCACTCAACTTTCCTAATACCTACACATTATTCAAAAGCATGATCGTTGGACTAAATATTTTACCTGCTCTTATGTCTACTTCTGTCCGATTATTAGATATCATGCCTATAGGGAATGAATGCTATTCAATCTGCACCACGCTCAATAGATATCATTCCTATAGGATTTTAATTACTCAAATTCACTGTTGCATCACACTGTCCATCTAGAAAGCATGCCTATAGTAGCTAAATTGTATAAAATCTGCTCAATTGTCAACCTTTAGAAAGCATGCCTATAAGAGTTAAATATATGAGGATCGGTCTCAATCACCAATCTCTAGAAATCATGCCTATAGGACATCACTACTCGCTCTTCAAACGCTGTTATCCACGCGAGTATTAGGAAGCATAAGTAATTTTGAGCATTTCCAATAAGTTTTATTGCCCCTACTGCGTAAATGACCTTGAGATCATGTCTATAGGTTTAACAACTTATAACCTGTAATCTCAAGAATCAGTGTGTAATACCAAATACTCCAAAACTGTATAGTCGCTTAGAAATCAAGTTTATAGGTTTCATAACTTCTCTCATAATCTGCAAATCAGTTAACTTGGGACAGCAGCACCACATGTACAATATTGAATTCAGCTTCATCTAGAATCCACGTATATAGGACTCTAAGTCTCAAATTCTGAAACTATGTATTGCTTAAATTGCCCACGCGCATTTGCTTGTTTATGTGTGGAGGCTAACTTGAGCACTTAATTTCCTTTACATGAAGTCCAACTTGTTTTTGTATGTCTTCTAGTTTTATCATTTCTTTGAGCAGCCTAAGTAAAGTCTAGAACTACCCAAATAGAGGTCCAAAGCCTCCTGGACCATAGGCATGGGACGGGTAGTGCACCCATAGGGTACGAGTTATAATTGAACTAGTACGGTTAGGTAACAACTTAAAGATAGTAACCGGGTAGTAGGAGATAATAGTTTGTGCCCGCTGAATAATACCACCCCATCAGGAGGGGGATACGAAGTATTATTTATGTTGCATGGGGTGATCCTTTAGGCTAAAAACTTAGGACCCCCCTCCTATTTTCTTTCTTTTCCTACTAGAATCAAAATAGTTGTGCCCTTTGTTCAAAAATCTGTTTCTTAAATTTTTGTGATCTCTCTTCGTTTATTTGATCACATAGACTAAAATAATTCGAGTTTGGCCAGGACCCACAGTTGTGGACCTCAAAGAGTTCCTAACACCTTCTCTTCGAGGTAATTTTGATCCCTTACCCGATCTTTGGTGACGCAAACTAGTCAAACAGAGTTATCTACAAAATAGGTGCCCTAACGCACCTTAAACCCGTTAGGTGGCGACTCTCTCTTTTAGCACCTTCCTTTAGAAAGAGTTTTCACGTGTCGAAACCCAATTTTACGAGAAAAGGGGGCGCGTCACACCCCTGTCATCAAACATCATTGGAATCTTCGGTCCCTTCTGAACGATGTCCCAAATCTTCAGGTATTTTCCTTCTAAGAAATCACGCATCTTTTCCTTTTACCATCCATAGTATTTCCCATTAAACAACAATGGCCTGATGGTTGATTGTTCTATTTGAGCATCTGGTGGTGCAGCCATTATAGATCCTTTTAAGGTGTTAACCTCTTATGACAAAACCTGCTCTGATACGAATTATTATTTTACACTACACCTAGACGCAAGAAAGGGGGTTGAATTATGTCTTACTTGATTTTCACATTTTCAAAGAAGATGGTTCTTTGAACTATTCAAACAGATACAAATTAAAATAATTGCGAAAAAGTAATCAACACAGAGATTTTTAAAGTCAAAAACCTCCTTGCTCAAGGGAGTAAAAATCACGACCTACCACTAGGATTTTCCTCAAATCGCACTAAACTTCAAATAGCAGTTTTAGGTTACAACATTATAACCATGGGGACTAACTCTAGTACCCTAACCCCTAGAATCAATCCAATTGTAGCAACCCTTTCCCAAATTAACTCTAGCCTAGGAAGCTCATAAAAATTAAGTTTCAACAATATCCTACTATTACGCGTTTTACAAAATAGATAGGTTACAATTCAGAACACTTGACTCAACCTAACAACTAAAAAACACTCGAGTAGCTTCAACTTCAGGAACTAGGTGTAATGACTTGGAATTCCCACCTTCGGGACCATGATGGCAGCTAACATTTCACTTACTAGGCAAGACAACGTTAAATATAGTTATTAACAATTTGTAACAATTCAAATCAAATGAAAACCAATAAGCTCAATAAATTGAAATAAAGTAAATAAAACAAAAAAATAGTGATATCCAAATACAAATCCCAAAACTGGTGTCACGAATACACGAGTGTATAGAGTACTACAAATAATAGTCTGAATGAAAGCATAACTGTCGAAATTGAAATAAACAGCTAAGGTAATGTAGAAGGGGACTTAAGGGCTGCGAACGTTGTGCAGTTGTACTTTAAGTCTCTGTTAAGCACTGGATCCGAGCAATCTACTGGACGCCACTAAGACCCACTCCAAAATCTACACAAAAAGTGCAAAGTGTAGTATGAGTACAACCAACCCTGTGTACTCTGTAAGTGCCGAGCCTAACTTCGACGAAGCAGTGACAAGGCTAAGGCGGGTCACTTACAATAACTTGTATGCGGTAATAATAATAACAACAAGGAAAGTGAAATGGAAGTGAAAGTAAGGCATTTAATTATGAAAATAAGCTCAATCCTCGCAACTAGAGAAGCCAGAATAACCGATCTCATAATTTCATATACAAAGCTAGAAACCAACAAAGTAACAACAACGAATATAACATACACAACCTGTTGCGGCGTGCAACACGATACCACTGTACACACATAATCTTCCCTTATTCCACCATAACGTCATTTATCAAAATCAAGAATCGCATATAAAATCCGTTGCGACGCACAACCCGATCCCACCATATCAGATCAATATCATAACCCTCCCTTATTTCGTCAGATCATAATTTATCAATAACAAGTATTACGTACACAACCGTTGCAGCGCACAACCCGATCCCACCAATCATCATAATCAATATTAAAATTCTCCCTTATTCCACCATATCACGACTGTTGCAGCGTGCAATCCGATCCATAAATAATATCAATAAATTTAACCAATCTAATAGATCAATTACAAGAATCTCTACAATTGAAGAATATGAAAGCAAAAAAACTAAAGGAACCACGTACTAATAAAAGGATTTCTACAAATAATACTAAAACAACAAGACAAGTCAAGTACGCGACAATTAAGGTGTGCAAGTAAGACAATTACGACAAGTAACAATTAACCACGGAGTCATGGAATGGACGAATAATTCAATACAAGAACAATCAATTACAAGTAACAAATTACGACATAGAAAGCAAATAAAAGCATGTAAAAGTTAATTCATGGAATAAGATAATTCATGAAATACGAGAAAAAATATGGAAACAATTATTTTGACGGTGTACATACACTCGTCACCTTGCATATACGTTATTACACACGTAATTCACATAACAGATAGTTCAAGGGTCACTAATTCCCTCAAATCAAGGTTAGATCCAACGCTTAACTCACTCTGAAATGCAAGCAATCAACCAACCACGGCACCGCCTTTTAAACAATCCTCCAAACCAACCAAATATACCAATTTATTGACCAAATGATTCAAAATAAGCTTTAGAAACTACCCACAAATGAAGGAGGTTCAATTTATATCATTTTTGAAAAAGTCAACCCCGGGCTCGCTTGGTGAAAATCGATATTCGGACAAAAATCTGATAACCCATTCTCCCCCAAGCTCGGTTATGTGATTTGTTTTCAAATCCGACCACAATTCTAGGTCTAAATCTAAATTTTGCAAAACTATTCAATTCTACCCAAATCCCTAATTTCTACCATGAGAATCCTAAATTTGATGTTGAAATCTCATGAAATATAACAGGTAATTGAAAAGAAATGGATTAAAGTCACTTACCAATGAATTTAAGAAGAAAAGTTTCTTGGAAAATTTCCTCTAAGGTGTTTAGGGTTGAGAGATTGTGAGAAATGAGCTAAATCCCATTTTCCCCCTCTTTTACCCAGCTGTGGATGTCGCAATTGCGATTTCTTGTTCACAATTGCGAACATCAATAATACGAGAAAGGGGTCTCAAATGCGAACCCTATCTCAAAAGATCAATCGTCACAAATGCGACATTTTGGTTGCAAATACGAACCCAGAGCCCTTGCAAATATAACAAAAAAACTTCGCAAAAGTGAAGCAGTACCTAACATCCAGGGATCGCAATTGCGACCACATCCTTCGCTATTGTGAAGGTGCAATGTCCGCAAATACGAAGAAATTCTCGCAAATGCGAGGTTCACACATCCCAGCCCATGCTCGCAAATGCGAATCATTGTTTGCAAAAGAGAGGCTCGCAATTAAATAAAAAAAAGTTAAGGACTTTCGAATTCAATCCCGGTCATACGCCCAAGTCCTAAATAGCAATACGGACCCGCCAGGACTGTCAAAATACTGATCCAGGTCTGTTTACACAAAATATTGTCCGTCGTCAACTCAAGTCATTTTTAAGACAACAATTCACATTTTCTTAAATCTTTTTTACATAAAAAATTTCCGAAAAAAGATTCGGGCTGCGAAGGTAAATCGATGAATGCTAAACAAAGCTAGTCGAGGTCTCGAAATGCAGAAATAAAGGCTAAAGCTCAAAATGACCTATTGGGTCATCACATTCTCCACCTTTAAAACAAGCGTTCGTCCTCGAACGGCCATAGAAAACTACTTGGACTGCTGAAAAGGTGTGGGTATCTACTCTGCATATCGGACTTGGACTCCCACGTAACTGCCTTGATCGGCTGACCCCTCCACTATACTCGAACTGAAGGATAACTCTTAGACCTTAACTTTCGGAATTGCTGGGCTAGAATGGCCACCGGTTCCTCCTCATAAGTCAAATCCTCGTCCGATTGGACTGAGCTAAAATCTAACTGAGCTGAAATCTAACACATTAAACGGATCATCATGATACTTCGGGAGAATTGACACTTGGAACACCAGATGGACTACTGATAAACTAGGTGGCAATGCAAGCCTGGAGGCCACCTCACCCACTCTCTCAAGAATCTGAAAAGGTCTGATATACCAAGAGATCAACTTGACCTTCTATCCGAACCTCATCACACCCTTCATGGGTGAACCCGGAGCAATACCCTCTCTCCAACCATGAATGCAACATCACAAAGTCTACGGTCGGCATAACTCTTCTGTCTAGATAGAGCTGTGCAAAGTCGATCTTGAATCATCTTGACCTTTTCCAAGCCATATTGAACCAACTAAGTACCCAACAACCGAACCTCTCACGGCTCAAAACAACCAACTGGCAAATGGCACTGTCTCCCGTATAATGCCTCACAGGGAGCCATCTGAATATTCGTGTTACACCCCATAGTACTGTACGTTGGATTTAGCGTAAGATAATTGACATCAGTTCAAGGACAAGATTATTTTGAGATTATAAGATTTTGCTATTTAAAATAAATGATAAGTAAATTCGTAAAGGTGAGAGGTTAAGCGAATCGAAGACAATGAGTTTCGTCGAAGTTTGACATTTTGAAATAAAATATGGTCCAAGCTATAATACCCCCTTATTTATGGACTAGTGGCATATAAGGTGTATAAAGAATGTTAAAAGTGAGTAGTATTTTAAGTAATTTGAGATAATTCTTAATTATGTGGATCATTGGGTAATTATTGATTTTAGTGGGAGATTAACTAATTAATTAAGCTTTGGATAAGCTTAAGCCCCCAACGTGGCAGCCAAGGCCGTTAGGTAAATATGACCTATCTAATTCACAAAGAGAGGTGCTTATATCTAATCTTTAAGTAACGGATCTTCAGCAAAAGAAGTCATACGAAGTTATACTACGAAATAGCAACGGGATTTTGCAATTCTAAGGGAGCCCGGTATAATCTTTCTCAAAAACATCACACAGATTTTTCCCTACTTCGATACATCATTACGTGTCTTTTTTGCAATTGATGTGTGTTAGATGGATTGTCAAGAGAATCGGCTCAGGTATGTTATGGCTATCTCTTCTTTCCTTTAGGCATTATCCATACGATACAAACGAAACGAGCAAATGCAACCTTTACAAATGACTCTATTCTTAAAAGTACTAGGGGTTCCTATGTTCTTGATTCCCGATATGTCATATTATTCTATCGTCTATTCATGGGTCTGAGAAAATACGTAAGTTGATAAAGTTTATTTTATGATATTAATTAATGGCATAATGATCTTATGACATACCGAGAAAATCTTATTGACTTACTTCATTATGCACTGGATTCATTAATTCATGTACATTGACCCATGACCAGATGGCGTTATATACATGTAGTTATATATATATATATATATATATATGGGGTATAAGGAAAGGTTATGGAGTTATATACGCACCACATCCTAATCAGCTGGTATACGTTGATGATTTTTTCCACAGTGGCCGAGATTATATAATGGGATGCCCTCAGAGGCTTGATGATGCTATGTACGCATATACTTATGCTTGATATGACATTTATACGCACATTATAGATGTTTCATGATTCACAAAGCTATTCATACATACAGGTTGAGTCTGTTACTATATGTTTCTTCCATGTCTATTGTATACGACTTTTTCTACCTTACATACTTGGTACTTTATTTGTATTGACGTCCCTCTGCCCGGGGATGCTGCGTTTCATGCCCACAGGTCCCGATAGATAGGTTGAGAGTCCTCCAAGTAGTCTATTAGCTCAGCGGAAGATGTTTGTGCGCTCCATTTGCTCCGGAGTTGCTTATATTGTCAGTATGATTTGGACATGTATTGATTGGTATGGCGGGGCCCTGTCCCGACCTTTATGGTATTCATCTACTCTTAGAGGCTTGTAGACATATGTCATGTACGTGAAAGATTATATGGCTTTGTCGGCCTATGTTCAATGTACGAGTGATTATTTTGGTCTTATAGGCCTGTATGTCATATGGGTAAGTTTGTATTACATGTTGGGTCGTCCTATGTTGAGTATTCCCTCATGTTTTATTCTAAGTTATCTCACGGGAGCCTTTCCGTCTCATTTACCTATGATAGTATGATACGAAAAGATACATTTCGTTGGTACTTGGTTGAGTAAGGTACCGGGTTCCCATCGTGGCCCATCAATTTGGGTCGGGACAACTCGATTGGTAGTTGTTGTTGTAGGAAAACTCTGCAAGTGGCAAGAACTGATCCCAAGAACCCCCGAAATCCATAACGCAAGCACGAAGCATATCCTCCAATAGCTGAATAGTGCACTCAGATTGTCGTCCGTCTGTGGGTGAAATGATGTACTCAACTTAACATGTGTGCCTAAATCACGCTATATGGCCCTCTAGAAGTTCAAGGTGAGCTGCGTACCCCAATCAGAAATGATGGACATCAACACACTATGAAGATGAACAATCACGTGGATATAGATCTCAGTCAACCGCTCTGAAGAATAGGTAACTGCTACTGGAATGAAATACGCCTACTTGGTCAACCAGTCTACAATGACCTACACCGCATCAAACTTCTTCTGTGTCCGTGGGAGCCCAACGACAAAATCCACGGTAATACGCTCCCACTTCCACTCAGGAATCTCCATCCTCTGAAGTAAACCACCAGGCCTTTGATGCTCGTACTTTACTTGCTGACAATTCAGACATCGAGCGACATATGCAGCTATATTCTTCTTCATTCTCCTCCACCGATAATGCTACCGCATGTCCTGATACATCTTGGCAGCACCCGGAGGAATGGAATATCGGGAACTATGGGCATCCTCAAGAAGCCCATCCACATTGGGCACACAAATATGACCTGCATCCACATCACCCCATCATCTCCAAAGTAACCTGCTTGGCACCATTGTGCCGCACCGTGTCCTTAAGGACAAGCAAAATGGGGGTCGTCATACTAATGCTCTCTGATGCGCTCATACAAAGAAGGCCGAGAGATCGTGCAAGCTAGAACACGACTGGGCTCCGAAACATCTAACCTCATGAACTGATTAGCCAAAGCCTAAACATCTAATGGTAGCAGCCTCTCCCCAACTGGAATATACGCAAGGCTACCCATACTCACATCCTTTCTACTCAAGGCATTGGCCACAATATTAGCCTTCCTAGGATGATACAAAATGGTGATATCATAGTCTTTCAACAGCTCCAACCACCTCATCTGCCTCAAGTTGAGATCTTTCTGCTTGATCAAATACTGTAGAATCCAATGATCCGTGAATACCTCACACGACACGCCATAGAGATAGTGCCTCCAAATCTTCAGTGTATGAACAATGGCTGCCAATTCTAGGTCATGAACAGGGTAATTTTTCTCATGAACCTTTAACTGTCGTGACGCGTATGCAATCACCTTGCCATCCTGCATCAATACTGTACCGAGCCCAATACGTGATGCATCACAATACATCG
Source organism: Nicotiana attenuata (assembly GCF_001879085.1). Lineage (NCBI taxonomy): Eukaryota > Viridiplantae > Streptophyta > Magnoliopsida > Solanales > Solanaceae > Nicotiana > Nicotiana attenuata. The sequence goes on along the minus strand of NC_031997.1, from coordinate 10,694,549 downwards.
TGTAGGATCCGAACCTATGGGCAACACTAAAACTGGCAATGTAGTCAAGGCGGTCCTGAGATTCTAAAAGCTCAACTCACACTCATCCGACCACCTAAATAGAGCACCCTTCTGGGTCAATCTAGTCAATGGGGCTGCTATGGATGAAAACCCCTCCACGAACCGGTGATAATAGCCTGCCATACCCAGGAAAATCTGAATCTCTATAGTTGACGTAGGTCCAGGCCAGTTCTGAAATGCCTCAATCTTCTTAGGATCCACTATTATGACCTCGACCGATACAACATGTCCCAAAAAGGCGACCGAGTCTAACCAAAACTCACACTTGGAAAACTTGGCATATAACTGACTATCTCTTAGAGTCTGAAGTACAATCCAAAGATGTTGCTCATGTTCCTCTCGACTGCGGGAGTAGATCAAGATATCTTCAATGAATACGATCACCAAAGAATCCAAATAAGGCCTGAATACCTGGTTCATCAAATCCATAAATGCTGCTAGGGCATTTGTCAACTCAAATGACATCACCAGGAACTCATAATGCCCATACCGAGTTCAAAAGTTGTGTTAGGGACATCTGATGCCCTAATCTTCAACTTATAGTAGCCAGACCTCAAATCAATCTTCGAAAACACTTTGGCACCCTGAAGTTGACTAAATAAGTCATCAATCTTCAAAAACGGATATTTGTTCTTGATAGTGACTTTGTTCAACTGACGATAGTCTATACAAATTCTCATCGAGCATTTTTTCTTCTTCACAAACAACACAGGCGCATCCCATGGTGAGACACTTCTAATGAATCCCTTATCAAGTAAATCTTACAACTTCTCCTTCAATTCCTTCAACTCAGGCGGGTCCATACGGTATTGTGGGATAGAAATGGGCTAAATGCCCAAAGCCAAATCAATATAGAAGTCAATATCTCTATCGGGTGGCATCCCCTACAGGAAACACCTTTGGAAACTCGCGCACAAACGGAACCGAATCCATGGAAGGAACCTTCGCACTAGAATCGTGAATATAGGCCAAATAAGCTAGACATCCCTTCTCGACCATGCGTCGAGCCTTGACATAAGAAATAACCATGCTCGTAGAATGGCCAGGAGTCCCTCTCCACTATAATCGACGCAACCCCGACATGGCTAAGGTCACTGTCTTGGTGTGACAATTCAATATAGCATGATAAGGTGACGGCCAATCCATGCCCTAAATAACATCAAAGTCTACCATATCAAGAAGTAGGAGACCTACACTTTTCTCAAGACTACCAATAGTAATCACACACGAACGATAGACACGATCTACAATAATATAATCTCCCACAGGCGTGGACACATACATAGGAGCACTCAAAGAATCACGAGGTACAACCAGATATGAAGCAAAATAGGATGACATGTAAGAATAAGTAGAGCTCGGATCAAATAAAACTGAACCATCCCTATGGAATACTGGAACAATACTTGTGATAACAGTGTCAGATGACTCGGCCTCAGGTCTAGTTAGGAATGCATAAAATCGTGCTGGGCCCCACCTGTGACGACCCGACCCGTCGTCATATGAGCTACCGCCCCGTTTCCCCCATTCTCTACTTCTTTATGCTTCATTATCAGTGTTTTGTGTGAACGAGTTGGTTTGGATTGGTTTTAGAAGGAAATGAGACACTTAGTCTCTTTAAGGAAGGTTTGTTTTGGAAAAGTAAACCGGATGTTGACTTATGCGTTAGAGGGCTCGGATATGATTTTCGATGGTTCGGTTAGCTTCGGGGGATGAATTGTGACTTAGGAGTGTGATCGGAAGTGTTTTTGGAGGTCCGGAGTAGAATTAGGCTTGAATTGGCGAAGTTAGTATTTTGGCGAATCCCGGTTGATAGGTGAGACTTTGATCCGAGGGTCGAAATGGAATTCTGAGAGTCGCTGTAGCTCCGTTAGGTGATTTGGGATGTGTGTGCAAAATTTCAGACCATTCGGAGGTGATTTGGTTGGGTTTTTGATCGAATGTGTGTTTCGGGAGTTTTTGAAGAACTTAGGCTTGAATTCGATGAGAAATGATGGTTTTAGTGTTGTTTGAGGTGTTTTAATTATCGGAACAACTTTGAATGATTTTATAGGAGGTGCTGGTGTTTTTGATTGAGGTCCCGGGGGCCTCGGGGTGATTTCGGATAGCTAACGGGAAGTTTTGGACTTGAAAGATTCTAAATCCTGTTGCTTCTGGTATTTTCGCTTCTGCGGAAACGGGATCGCAGAAGCGGTCTCGCAGATGCGAGGTAGAGGACCGCAGGTGCGGTTTTGTGAAGGCTCGTCAGGGACCGCAGATTCGGAGTGGGGACCGCATCTGCGGACTCGCAGATGCGACTGGTTGACCGCAGATGCGGTATTTGAGATTTTAGTGGAATCCGCAAATGCGGAGGAAATACCGCAGAAGCGGTAACCGCAGAAGCGGGGTTTTTACCGCAGAAGCGGTTTCGACTAGGCAGAGGTATTTAAATTCATCTTTGCAAATTTTTGAAGGGTTTCATATTTCTAACTCGGACTTGGAGGATTGTGGGCGATTTTGAAGAGGGATTTCAAGGGGTTTTGATAAGGTATGGATTCTTGGACTTAAAACACGATTTTATGGTGTAAATACATGGATTAGAGCTGAAAACTCAAGTAATTAATGGGCAAAAATGGTGGCTTAGGGCTTGAAACTTAAGAGAGCAAAAATTAGGATTTGTGGGGTCATTTGGACTCCGATATTGGTAATCTTTATATGTATAGACTCGTGGCGAGATAAGGAACCCGTTGATGTAAACTTTTTTGATTTTCAAGAAGTGGGCGCGAGGCTCGGGTTTTGCTAATTTCGAGATTTTTGATATTTTTCAATTGTTTTCGATTGGGTATTGTTTCATTAGCATATTGTGACGTATTCGTTGTGGTTTTGGTCAGATTCGACATGCGAGGAGGTCGGTTTGAGAGGCAAGGGCATAGCGAGCTAGGATTTTCGTCGGCTTGAGGTGAGTAATAGATGTAAATGATGTCATGAGGGTTTGAAACCCCGGGTTTGCACATCGTAGTGCTATATTGAGGTGACTTGCACGGCGGATAGCGAGCGTGGGGTAGAGCACCGTTGGGGATTGTGACTTCGTCCGTCCCGGTAGATGAATATACTGCGTATTTGACTGAAGTTTACTTATTATCATTATAAGTTGAGCTGATTGCTATATTTGGGCTTCGTGCCAACTGATTGAATCCTTCAGGGATTGCTATTACTGGTTTCTTACCATTTTTACATACTATTGAACTCAGTTCTAGTAATTAATACTATTTTGCAAACTCAGCCACCTTTTCTCAAACTTGAAACTTAATTAATATTTTTAATGAAGTTTGGCTGAATATTTCTATATTACTGTGCCCGAGGGGCTTATGTGATTCTGGACTGAGTATGGGATCGTGCTGCGCGCCGCAGCGGTATTGTATTGATATTGATATGAGGCCAAGGGCCTAGTTGATGCCACGAGATGGCTTATTATTGCGCTTGGGCCGTAAGGGGCCCCTCCCGGAGTTTGCACACCCCCAGTGAGCGCCGTCGACGATAAATAAATGGAGTGGGCTGCACGCCGCAGCGGGTACTAGAGAGTACCAGACTATGTGTTGCATTTCATATTTGACTGTCATTTACTACTTATCTGTTGTAGTAGTTCCATAATTGTTTTATTGGTTTACTGACTTATTACTACTTGGTTTAAATTGCTGTATTTATAGAATTACTTTGTGCCTATTCAGTTTTTTCTTATTCTCAGCCTTTATTTATGTTTATTACTCACTGGGTCGGAGTACTCACATTACTCCCTGCACCTTGCGTGCAGATCCAGGTACATATGAGGCTAAGTGAGGACTTCTCTGCCGAGTAACATATCTGGGAGTATCAAGGTAGCTGCATGACGTCCGCAGTCCTGATCTTCCCTTCTATCTTATTGCTTTATTTCCGCATTTCTTTAGAACGATATGTAGTAGGTTGATACTCATGTATTAGAGGCTCAGACTCGTGACACCGGATTCTTCGAGCTGTGTAGTAGTATTGGTATTTGGGATTTCCGCATGTTTTAACTCCATTTCAGAATTTCAGCATTATAATTTAGTAATTTATCTGTGTTAATTAATTCATGAACTGGATAAAAATGGTTAAAGTTATTAAATTGGTCGGGCTTGCCTAGTAGTGTGTTGGTTGCCATCACGACCGGGGTTGGGGTCGTGACAAGTTGGTATCAGAGCCTAGGTTACTTGGTCTCGCGAGTCATGAGCCGGTTTAGTAGAGTCTCGTGGATCGGTACGTAGACGTCTGTACTTATCCTCGGGAGGCTGCAGAACCCTTAGGAAAACTTCACATTCTTGAAATTCTTGTCATGCGGCTTTGTTGAACCGAGAACTAAACTTCTATTATTCTATTCTCTCACAGATGGTGAGGACACGAGCTACCGGACGTGGCGGACGACCACTAGTACCACCTATTGAGGCCTCCGGAGGCCGTGGACGCAGTCGTGGTTGTGGCAGAGGCAGAGCAGCCGGGGCAGCACCTGCTGATCCACCAGTTGCCCCAGCTCAGGATCAGGCTCCAGCTGTGGACACACCAGCAGCACCTGTTCAGGCACCAGCTGTGCCTACCATGATTCCGGGTCTTCAGGAGGCCTTAGCACAGATATTATCAGTTTGCACTGGCCTGGCTCAGGCTGTTTTAGCCACCACAGCAGCAGCACCACCTACTTCGCAGGCTGGGAGAGGCAATCAGACCCCCGCTGCTCGCACACCTAAGCAGGTGGTGCAGGGACTACAGACACCAGAGGCACCCCCAGCTCAGCAGGTTGCACCAGCTCAGGGCTTCGTGGTTCCAGCTATGCCAGACGATGAGCAGCGTCATCTCGAGAGGTTCGGTAGGCTCTAGCCTCCAACATTCAGTGGTGCTGAGGGCGAGGATGCCTAGGGTTTTCTTGATAGGTGTCAGCGTATGCTCCGTACGGCAGGGATCCTTGAGTCGAGTGGTGTGGCATTTACTACTTTTCTGTTCACGGGGCCTGCTCTTACTTGGTGGGAGGACTTTGAGAGGCGTAGGCCTGTCGGCGCAGCACCCCTGACTTGGCAGCAGTTCTCCGCTCTTTTTCTGGAGAAATATGTACCTCAGTCCCGCAGAGAGGAGCTGCGTAGGCAGTTTGAGTGGTTGACATAGGGGGATATGACAGTGACTCAGTACGAGATGAGGTTTTCACAATTGGCCCGTCATGCTATTTGGATGGTTCTGTCAGACCGTGAGAGGATCAGGAGATTTGTGGATGGCCTTAATTACCATCTCCGTATTTGATGACTAGAGAGAGGGTATTGGGTGCTACATTTGAGGAGGTGGTGGATATCGCTCGTGAGATCAAATCAGTTCGCCGCAGAGAGCGAGAGGAGATGGAGACCAAGAGACCTCGTGGATCGGGCAGTTACAGTGGTGCTCCTTCAAGGGGCCAGTTCCAGCATGGTAGAGGTCGTTCTTTCAGGCCTGCTCAGTCGGCCTGTCCAGAGTATCGTGGGGGATCTTCAGGCCGTGGTCATCATGGGCCCCAGCAGGGTCAGTCTTCACTCAGCGCCCTCCCAGCTCAGAGTTCATCTCATGCCCCATCAGCTCAGGGTTCTTCTGCACCGAGTGCATCTGCTAGTCACTCCGGTGCGAGGGGTTCCCTTCAGTCCCCATCTCCATCACCGGGCAGTTGTTATGAGTGCGGAGAGTTTGGTCACTTGAGGAGGCAGTGCCCTCGACTTCGTGGCAGTCAGCATCAGCAGAGGGGTCAGCCCTCGACTTCTGCTCCAGTTACATCATCACCCGCGCAGCCAGCTAGGGGTGGAGATCAGGCAGCCAGGGGTCATCCCAGGGGTGGAGGTCGATCAGGCGGTGGCCAGGCTCGTTTCTATGCTATGCCGGGCAGGACAGATGCCATTGCTTCAAACGCTGTCATTACAGGTATTGTTTCAGTCTGCCACAGAGACGCCTCAGTATTATTTGATCCCGGTTCCACATATTCCTATATGTCTTCATATTTTGCTCGTTATTTGCGTATGCCCCGGGAGTCTCTTTCTTTACCTGTTCATGTGTCTACCCCGGTGGGCGATACTGTTGTTGTGGACCGTGTGTACCGGTCATGTGTTGTGATTATTGGGGGTCTGGAGACCCGAGTTGATCTATTGCTATTGAGCATGGTGGACTTTGACGTTATTCAGGGCATGGATTGGTTATCTCCGTGTCATGCTATTCTAGACTGTCATGCTAAGACAGTCACTTTGGCTACGCCGGGTGTACCGCGGATCGAGTGGCGTGGTGTGACTGATTATGTCCCTAGCAGAGTTATTTCCTTCTTGAAGGCCCAGCGTATGGTCGGGAAGGGTTGTCATTCCTATTTGGCGTTTGTGAGGGATGTTGGAGCTGAGACTCCTA